>NC_056743.1:1258326268-1258447970 GCF_019279795.1 Protopterus annectens
ACGCCCCTTATTGTTATGAAGAAATAAATTACATGCACTTTATTGGTAGCTTTGGATAAACTACATTAATTTGTATAAAGATCACTAGCATCATATCATGAGATCCAGACAGATATAGCATCGTATAAAGAGAAAACTATTGATGAGAGCATAAGAAATATCAACCATCTGATAAAATATGCTATTTAAATATGCACAGTCTCTGCAGAGCATCTGAATACGTCTACATGAAAGAAAACTACTGTTATTGCAGATGCTGCTGCTGACAAACAACTTCACATTTCAGTGATTCACCTACAAATGCAGTGTCTTTTCCCTTGAAGAATAAATTATCTATGTTTCATTAGAAATAGTGTGCTGCCATAACATTTTCTGAAATAGATCAGCTATGCAATATGAGATGGCTGGCAAACAATGTCAACAGATGTCTAGTTACTAGGCATGCAGCCCAGGAGACCATTAAGGAGCCTAGCCCAAATTGGCATTGGCTCCAAAGCATTATCTAGTTAAGTGACTTGCTCACGGTAAATGAAGATGGAAAGATTCAGACCCTGCACCCTTGCCACAGGAAGCCGCTCACTAACAAGTTGGAGTTTTAGTCCTTTTCTACTAATTGCCAGAGTAACAGTTTTTAACTAAATGCAAAAATTCTTTACAATTTAAACATTTAGAGAGGACTGTATCATGTGCCACAGTAATATGTAACAATGACTACCTATGAACATGTGGAGAGGACTGTATCATG
This sequence comes from Protopterus annectens, assembly GCF_019279795.1. NCBI lineage: Eukaryota > Metazoa > Chordata > Ceratodontiformes > Protopteridae > Protopterus > Protopterus annectens. The sequence continues at coordinate 1,258,327,014 of NC_056743.1, forward strand.
TGCCACAGTAATATGTAACAATGACTACCTAAGAACATGTGGAGAGGACTGTATCATGTGCCACAGTAATATGTAACAATGACTACCTAAGAACATGTGGAGAGGACTGTATCATGTGCCACAGTAATGTGTATCAATGACTACCTAAGGGATGCTGAAGATCACATGACTCTGATCATTACTCTCAATAGTGCAGACTATATATAACTTGCCAAAAGTAAACCCCTTTGCAGTTATTGGAGGCTATCAAGATGGTACTGCAAAAAGATATTACTAAAATGTAACATTGTTAGACTATATTACACAGTCAAGGCATATTAATGAATTAATTCATTCTTTAGTGCAATGAATAAAGCAAAACAGGTCATATAAATGCTATAGCAGCTTGTGCTCAAATATTACTACATATAGTATATTTTTGGAGGGGGTGCTTACATACTTGCAGGACACCTAAATCTTATTTTCCCCTCCCTATGTTTCCATTATCAGGAATAGCTATACATTCTTGGGGGCATAGCCAAGATGAGCTCTGGATAACAACTAAACTTTAGGTTTACTAAAGTTTAATAGAAAAAATATAAACTTGTATTCAGTGCATACATTATATTTGGCTAAGCAATTAATATACAAGTTGTGTAAGAAAGAAGTGTAGCTTTTCAGACATCAATGTCTATTGATTTTATAAGCCTATAAATATTTAAAGTTACTTGGAGACAGATTTATCATTCAGGCCATTCATATTCTACAGACACCACCACAATCATAATTTAAAGGCTCATCTACATGTATTTAAATATGCATATGAAGACTACATAGTCACAGTACCCATTGCAATTAATGGCCATTTCTCTCTGCATATATATAGAAATGTAAATGTGAATAAGTGAATAAGTGTATATAAATGTATATGTAAATATACATTGTAAAGTTTTTGCAATGTAACTCAGTAGAAATGATATAGTACTGTGGAACATTACACTCCCTTTTGCACAAAAAAAGAAGATCAGAAATAATAGTATTTGATCAGATGTTAAGAAAGTTTAGTAATCTTGTTCGATATTGACTTGAGCATAGTGTGGAACCTTGTTTTTTTTTTTTTTTTTTTTTTTTTTTTGGTCTTTCTCTTGCCGTGGAGAAACAATCACATAGCTGCTTCCTTAAACTTCATGCTGGTATGAGTTTTGTATAAACACAGTTATTTTTAGGACATAGAACTAATTGATTTTTTAATGTACACAGTTAATATTGTTCACATGACTACTTTTACTGTAATTAAAAAAGCAAGTTCTTGATATCTTAATAATCTGTTACACAACCTACAAGTTACTTCATTATACTGTTTTTCTTTAACTCAGGACACTTAAAATATAAGCTCATTCACTTATATGGTAATATGTAAATATCAGTTGAGACTAGTTTATTTTATCTTTCTAGTGGAAAAATTCTTATACTCATTTAAATTCTTAATAACATTTCTGAATATATTAGAGTCTAATTCACTAGAAATTATTGAAGACCTGATTATACTCTACTACATCTCTATAACAGATTAATACAGAATCTAAGATCTGTTCTAATGGTATATCAGCTACAATAATTGTTCATGCTGAATTTATGTGTTAAAATAGTACTGAATATTAGGGTTAGACAAGATATTTAGTACTAGGAAATCTTTAATATAGATGAAAGTGATAAGAATATTGAACATAGTATTACATGTTAAACATTAATAGGTTGATAAGCTATTTTTTAGTATAAAAGGTCAGCGTAAAGAATAGAAAGTAATGGGAGATATAGAACAATTAGTAAATATAAGCATAGGGTGGTTGCTGAAATACTGCTGTTATAGACAGGGTGGTAAATTTGAGTGGTCAATGGTACTTGGACTGGGAATTTATAACTCCAGGCAGAAAGCGGGTTTATTTTTTAACAGTATGCAATCTATCTACTGTTATACTAATCACACTATCATGACATCCACTTTGTTTATTACTCATAAGATTCCAATCTTAAACAATTCTAAAGTATATCATACCCACAAAAAAGTATCATTCATGAAAGGAAAGTTTGAACTAACATATATTGGAGGAAAAAGAATAAGAAAACTAATAAGGCTTGATATAATGTTCATATTTTTTAACATCGTTATATATTCAAAATGGTAGGTATCTCAATAAACATGAATGGTTTAAACAACCCATGTAAAAGAGGAAGTTTATTTTCATACTTAAACTTACATAAATCTAATCTAATTATTCTGCAAGAAACACACCTGTTGAAATATGATATATCTAAATGAATTACTAATAACTATACAATTTTATCTAGTTCTGAACATTCAAAGAAAAAAAGAGGAGTGGCCATCCTATGGAATAAAAGAGGGCCCATTCCCAAAATAATAAAGACATGTCAGGATGACAAAGGAATGTTTTGTTTAGCCATACTTGAAATAAACAGAAAAATCTTTACATTGATTAATGTTTACTGGATACCAGGTATGGGTATTAATACAGTGAAGCAACACCTAAATCAAATAGTTCTCTTTTCCAAAGGAGATATCATTATAGCAGGTGATTTCAACTATATCCTAAATGAAAGTGAAACAAGTGTTTTAAGGAAAAGAAGAATATCATCTCAGGCCAAGCACTTAAAATACTTTATAAATTCATACCATCTGAATTATATCAATAATCAAGCTGATCCAAAGTCATTACAATTTACCTTCTTTTCAAATAGACATGGTTCTTATTCTAAGATAGAATCATGATTATTAATCAGTCAATGATCTAACTAAAACCCAAGATAACCTCATGCCCGTTATCTGACCATAATTCAATAACATTCAGACTCACTATAAATGTAACATTTAATGCACAATATAGAAAAATCCCAGCCTATCTTTCTCAATTAAAAATTCAATGAATTCATAAATCAGGAGGCTCAAAATGTTATAGAAACAAACACCTCCCCATCCATATCGGTCATATGTATATGGGATGCCTTAAAAGCATATTTGTATAGGCAAATTAACAGATGGTATAGTAATAAATGGAAATCTTGGAATGGAGACTTCCAGGAGATACAGAACAAATTGGATAAACTTAAACTTAATAACAAAGACAATCTTGCCAATAAAGATATAAAAGAGGAAAGCAACAAGCTAAACAATGAATATAAGGAAATATTAAATCATAAGATTATGATTTATCTAGAAAAATAAAAATATTTAGCCTTCTCAATCAATCCTAAATATTTAAACAAACTTAAAAATAAAACAAAAAGACTTAATAAACGTAATCATATTAAAGAGACCTTTTCTATAAAGAAAAAAAAGAAAGTTTCTAATCTACATAATATATTAGAATAATTCAGAGACTATTTTCTTAAAATTAATTAGAACACAGTTAAAATGGAACCAAAAGATAAAATAACTTATAAGTAAATATATTAATAAAAATCTTAGCAAACAGATCTAATAGCTAAACATATTTCATTCACAGATATCTAAACCCAAATCAATAAACTTAAATTAAATAAAGCACTGAGTAATGATGGTATACCAGAGATGTATAAAATAATCTTGAAATGTGCTCTCACATTACTACAAAATGTATTCTTAACAGCCCAAACTGAATCTATAACTCCCCCATCATGGAAATACACCTTTATTTCACCAATATTGAAATCCAATAAAGACCCAATGAAATGTTCCTCATATAGGCCCATCTCTTTACTGAATGTTGACTATAAAATGTTTATGAATATTTATGCTGCTAGATTGAAGAAATTTCTCCTAAACTTAATTGAAGAAGATCAAACAGGCTTTATAATTAACAGAAACACATTTAACAACATAAAGAGAACATTAACCCTAATAGCTTACTCAAATAAGAGAAAAACAGATTTAACTCTAATAAGTTTAGACATAAACTCCGCTTTTGATTCGGTAAACTAGGATGATTTGCTTATATTACTTAAATGCTTGAATTTCTCAGATAATTTTGTAAATCTGATATAACACCTACACAAAGGGGCCTTAACATATATAAAAATTGGTACATATGGTTTACCTATGAATGTTCGATGGCAACATCTTTGAAACTGTTGCCGTGAACTACAAACTGCAAAATTCCGAAACCGCAAAAACCGGATTGCCGAATTCCAAAATCTCACCCCCCTTTTTGATTCAAGGTAGCACTTGTTTTGTTAATGGAGTGATTGGAAATGTCAAAATTCTATATTTATTCGACATTTCAGGAAGTTGGCACTTCGGTTTACGCGCAAACGGTTTTCGGATGTGCACGTTCAACGAATGTGCTTTCACACATTCAAAGGTACATACATCTCAGAAAACATTCCGATCTTAAAAGGAACTAAACAGGGTTGCCCACTCTCTCCTTTATTATTTACCTTAATAATGGAACCTTGGGCCAATGAAATAAGAATGAATAAAGATATAGAAGGCTTTAATATAAATACAGATACATCATCTAAAATTCAGATCTTTGCTGATGATGTCCTTATAACACTAAAAGGGAACAATTATTCTATTGCTTCTTTATTTAGCTCTGTGGATGATTTTCAAAAAAATGTCAGGCTTGATTTTCAGTGATGACAAAACAAAAATACTTCTTATCTGCTAGAACAACAATAAATTAGGGGGAAAATATCATAAATATAAATCTAACTCTGGTCAAATAACATATTTAGGAATGATATTAACCAAAGACATCAAGACTATAATACGCCTCAACTATAATAATAGTCTTAAAAACATACACTCACTTATAACAAGTTGGAACAGAATCTTTTTTACAATGAAAGAGAGACTAACAATAATTAAAATAATACTTCCTAAGATGCTTTATATTATTCAATCAGTGTTATTACTTCCCCCTAAATCAATAATTAAAAAGCTAAACTCAATGATGTTAAGATTCTACCGGGTACACTCTGCTTATGCTATGCTGATGAGGTCATAACAAAGCCAAAATATGCATATCCATAGCTAGTGGGGTTTGGCTTTATTGGCCTGAAATTGTCCATTAAAACGACTTCAAATGTAAAAGTCATGGGCAATCAGAATCGCCATATAGCTGAAACACCTGATGTTCATAAGGGTCATTTGCATATATCCCATGTGCCTCTGTTACAGGAAGTTTGGGAGGTCACTCATTGGATGTTCTAGCTTGGCTGGAATTTTCATTTAGTTTTATGTCCTATAGTTAGAGAATCCATTCCTATACTGATAGATTACCTGGTACTGAATATACAACAAAAAACTTCATCTAAAGGTAAACTATTTACATGTATAGGATCATCAAAGATAAAACTTATAGTTGTTCAGAAAGCTTCAGGAACTACTTCTATTCTATGAACAATCAAATGTCTAAAGAGCAAGATAAAAAATACATACTGGAATCAGCTGGTAAAACAACTTCCTCACTTAAATGGAAGTTCTACACATGGAAATTCATGCATAGGTCATTTTACACACCACATATAATGAGTAAAATTAACAAAAAAGACAACTTATGTAAAAGATGCAAATTAGAGATGAATGCTGGCTGGGCACATATGTTTTTTGATTGCTCAGAACTAAAAGTATATTGGGAAAATGTTAATAACTTATTACAAGCTATATTTACAGACAATTTTACCATATCTATATCTATGGTCCTCTTCAATACACCCACCCCTAAATGTGTTAAAAAAGTTAAACGTCCTTTAATCTGGTCAATTCTAGTGGTGGCTAGAAAGATTATTACTAGAAATTGGATTTCAGACTTTCCTCCATCTTTTACAGAATTCAAAAATGTTATCTCCGATGTATGTCATTTACAGCTTTTGACAATCAAATCACGATCATCTAGAAAAATGTTTTCCTATAATATGTGGGTTAGATTACAGACATTGTTAGAAAAATAATTTGTTGTTTCATGAAACATTAATATATGCATTTATTAATGAAGTTTATAAAACTGGATGTCTTTGTAAATAATTTAGTTTTGTGAATGTTAAACATTTATGTATATTTGTCAGTTATATGTAAAAATTAATAAGTTCATTTAATTATATGTTAAAATGAATAAAATTGTTTTTTTTTTAAAAAAGGAATAGCTATAAATTCTGATTTCACTCAGTATAGGCTGTATTGTTGCAGGATATACCTCCAAAGTCAATATAGCCAGATCATAGACAAATGCAAGGTAATGAATTAGGCCTCCACCAGCCATCCAATATTCCATTACTTGACTGTCTCTCCACAACTACCATAAACACTTTTCAAATCTGTCAGGGTGTATACTATTTTTTCTTTGCTTTTACACTTATCACAGAGACTTGGATTTCATTTAAAACTATAATTTAAAATTTTACAGAAAAAAAAAACACTGACAGACATTTTCAAAACTAAATAAAACACTATCACGTTGAAAATAGACAGAATAAAAAACAGTAAACTTCTTTTCCCTTAAAACTCACATTTTTTGGAAATGCATCTGGCAATCCATTAAACTACTAGAGATGTGCTGGAATTCATACTCAAATAGCATATAGTGAAGTGTTAGTTAATGTCTATGTGAAAGGTGCAGGAATTCAAAAGACAAATGTGCAACACATTTGCTAACAGCCTGGGACAGCACACTGGATACGTGTCCCTTTTCAGAAAAAGCCCAGGAGGACTGTCTGGTAAAGTAACTTGGCAGAGTCACACAGCAGACAATTGAAGACTGAGGGACTCAATTCATATACTACAGAAAGCAGCTCTTTAACAGCTGTTGTAGCCCAAACACAGTGCATTTCTCACCTGTGTGCCTATAAAAGAAGCTAAATTAAAAATGTATTCATAATTAAAATATAAACATTAAACTCAGTCTTTCCTGAATCCAATTTATTTGCAGCTAAATAATAAACACACTGTCCACATTAAGGAAATCAAGGATCACATCCAAATTACACGGCTCATGTAATGATGCTCCAGTTTACTATAATCAGTTTTCTTCTTTAACACCATAGCTACGCTAATATTTATTTATTTATTTACATTTGGTAACTGGGTAATGTTCGACTGGGCTAAAAAAAACAAGCCTGTTTTCAGTGGAGACCCATGGAGAAAAGCTTCCAAAAAAGTTTACAATATTTATACTCAGATATTGCTAATTACAGTATTACAAAAGATTTCTATGAAAGTTTGCATAAAAATATAGTAAAGTGTAAAAAATCAGGTTAATACAAATTAAAAAGTCACACTTCAATTCACAAAAAATAGTCAAATATAATATCAACAAAACCAAACAATATTGAGTTACATAAGTGGAGAACACAGTAGACGGGAAGTTTGTTCATAGGTTCATAGGTTGGTACTAGGCTATTGGCCCTAGGGCCTATACAAGCCTAGCCATAACAATTCCCTGGATATTTCTTCCCACAATATTTACTTCCCTGGACCCCTTTCTAGCAGGGCGACTGACATGATCCCCGGGGTGAATTTCTTATCTCCCATCCAATCATCAAGGCTCCTTTTGAAGAGGGCAAAGGAGGCACTCAGCTTGACATGTATGGGCAGTCTATTCCAGAGTATGGGGAGTCTGTGGGTCAGGAACCTATCCCTCCAGCATGTTTTGTTCATTGTGGTGACAAGGTTTAGATCCCTGGAATGTGTGGCTCTGAGGGATTGGGATTTCTTTAAGTGGAGCATGTCCAGCAGCTCAGGGTTTGACATGGCCTTGTATGTTAAGCAGAGATCACCTCTGAGTAGACGATATGCCACAGAGTATAGCTGGAGTTTTTATAGACGGTCAGCATATAGCATCTGCTTTAGGCCTGTGATTCTTTTAGTGAGGTATTTCTGTGGCCTTTCCAGCTGTTACAGATGTCTTGTGAGGTACATACCAAATGAGGCATTATACTCTATAATGGGCCTAATGAGGGATGAGTACAGTGGGACAATGATCTCCTTTCTTCTGGATGAAAAGCCCTTAGTGATAAAGTGTGCCACATAGAAAGATTTCCTGACTGTTGCAGTGATGTGGTTATCGAAGGTGAGACCACTGTCCACCTGTGTCCCTAAGTCTCTCATCACACTTTCGGTGTTTAGTGTACTGCCACCTATGTGTTAATTCATGGGTACATGGTTTTTCCTAAAGGGGATAACTATACATTTCTTGGCATTAAGCTTGAGCCCATGGCTCTGGCACCAAGCATCTATTTCTGTAAGGCCCTTTTGTAGAATATCCACATAATTTGGGGATTCAATAATGGCTCCCAGTTTGTAGTCATCTGTGAACTTTGTTAGCCAGAGTCCCTTAGTGTCGGCCTGTACTTCAGAGAAGTAGATGCCAAACAAGAGCGGTCCCAGGACTGAACCCTGAGGTACTCCACATTGTCACTTGTCTAGAGCTGGATTTGGAGTCGGCTACTTTTACAGTTTGGGTTCTGTCAGTAAGCCGGTTGGCAACCCATCGAGTGATGTAGGGATTTATGCCCAGCTTAGTAAGTTTATCAATGATTCCAGAGTGGGGGATGGAGTCTAAGGCCTTGGCGAGGTCCAGATAGGCTGTGTGGGCTGCCTTACCCTCGTCCACAGCTCTGGAGACTGATTCGAAGAAGTCAGTCAGGTTCAGGAGACAAGATTGGCCCTTCACGAACCCAAACTGGGTGGGATCCAGTGTTTGAAGGTTGCCAATGTCTTTGTTTATAAGTTCCATAATAATGCGTTCCATGCCCTTGCAGATCAGGCTCATCAGACTGATGGGATGGTAGTTCCCAGGATCCAAGGTGGATGTCCCTTGTGAAGTGGGATAACTGTAGCTGTGCACCACTCAGTGGGCATGAAGCCTGAGGTGAGGCTATGATTAAACTTGACACTTAGGTAAGGTGCCAGTTCATTTTGTAGTTCATGCAGTACACAGCCCAGGATGTCATCTGGTTCCATGGATGCTGTATTCTTAGCTTTGGAGAGTGCGGTTTCTACCTGTGTGGCCGTGATTACCAGACTTTGGCAATCTTTTGGTATTGAGATGGGCCCTTTAGGGGGTGAGAGGGGGGTGAAGTTGGTACTAAATTGATCTGCTATGATACTGGCAATATCCTTGGGATCAGTATATTTAATGCCAATCTGTTGTAGCTCAGAGCAGATCTGAGCATTGCCATTTAGATTCTTGACATAACTATAGAATGCCTTGTGGTTGTCTTTGGAATCTTTGGCAATTTTATTTTTGTAACTAGCTTTTGAGGATTTTTTGAGGGATCTCAGCTTCTTACTGAGGCTGGTAAGGGAGTTTTTTGCATCCTGGGATTTTCCTGTTTTCTGCAACAGTTTCTTCCTTCTGTTGCATAGTTTGTTTAATGCAGGGTACCACCAGATTGGCTTCCTTTTTTTGGAGGAGAGCATCTTGGTTCTTTTTTGGGATGGCACGATTCATGCATGAGTGGATGTGCTCATACAGTGCCTTAGTGTAGGATTCAGCAGTCAGACTTTCAGATCCCGTCTGTATGGGTGCCATGAAGTTTGTCACTTCTGACTTGAGTAGCATGAAGTTGGCTTTGGAAAATTTTTTTACAGAGGTTTCCTTACTGGAGGGTGGGGGTTGGATCTGGATGTCAAGGGTGATTTGCTTATGGTCAGACCTGACCAATGAGGGGGTGACCACTGGTGTGGAGCATCTATCTCCCATGTTGGTAATGACCAGGTCTAGGATATTGGAGCCCCTGGTGGGACAATGGATTAGTTGATCCAGTGCATTGGAATTTATGAATTCCAAGAGCCATTGGGAAAAGGTGTTGGTACCCGAGTAGTTTTCCCAGTTAATGGCAGGGTAGTTGAAATCACCCAGTATTAGGGTGTTTGGTTGTATCTTAATATTTTCCAGTATGTTTAGAAAGGTGTAGTGAGAATCTTAGGGCATGGTGGGGGATCTGTTGTAAGCTACAATTTGGATTGCAGTCTTACCTAGTGTTAGTTGCACCTGGAGAATTTCAGATTCATTGGGTTGGGCAACTAGCCTAGAGGAGTGAAGATCCTTGGTGAATATGGATAGTCCTCCACCTTTAGTGTTTTGGTTTTGGTTTGGTGGCTGAAAAGTGTGGTAAGAGTTGTAGCCTGGTATTGCAGGGGTGCTCTCTGGAGCTTTGAACCAGGTCTCAGTTACTGCACAGATATCAATGTTCTCCATTTTAGGAGTGCCTCGAGAGAGTGCATTTTGAGGTTTAGCACTGAGTAGCATTACCTTCAGATTATGCATGCTTGTATCTGTTACAGTGGTGGTTTTGTCCTTTGAACCTTGCCTAAAAAAGTCACTATAAGGGTGGCAAGAGCTTTAACCAGTAACCTGAATCCCAGGGGTGACAGGTGCAGACCATCTCTGGCAAAGCATCGTGGTTTGTCGATCATGTCTTCCCAGGCAGACAAATACTGGATCCCCTTTGAATGACACCAGAAGCTTAGCCAATTGTTTGCTTAGCCAGAGATAGTACATGAGCATAGCCAATGACTGGAGAAATAATTTGTAAGGAGCTGTTTGAAACTATGGGTATTAGTTATAGATAGCAAATGCTGGGTAAGGGAATTCCAAGTTTTGGCTGTGGAGTAGCTGTATAAAGAATCACCATAAGCATTGTGGGTCTTGACAACTTTGAGCAAGCTTTTTTAAGAAGACCTGAAAGAGGTAAGTTTGGAATATGGTTGTGCGAGGTTAGATAGGGCTGGGCAATAGTTGGGGTTATGAATAATGGAGTGAGCTACTATTATTTGGTTTAGGGCTAGTAAGTTTGGGAGTTCAATCCAGTTTAGTTTCTAAAGTGCTATACAATGGTGAGCTCTATGGGGAAGGTTAGTGGCAAATTTGGCAATTTTATTATAGCAAGCTTTGAGGCTATTCAGATCAGATTTATGAAGATTTGTGAAGACTTTTGAACAATAGAGAAGGGTGGAAAGTAGGTGAGTTCTGGCTATAGCTATTCTAGCATGGTTAGAAAGATATGGTTTAGCCCTGTAGAGAACACATCATTTTGTGTGGACTTTTTTGATTATTAAAGTGATGTGCCTGTCAAATTTTAGGTTACAGCCTACGGTAACACCAAGGAATTTAGTATATTCAACAGGTTCAAATTTTGTACCATTAGAGGAAAAGATAGACAAATGTTTTTGTTGTTTTATTGGAGGAATTTGAAAATATCATAAGTTTGGTCTTGTTTGTGTTTGGAATCAGTTGGTGGTCTGAGAGGTATTTTTCAATGTTATTAAGGGCAGTCTGAGACTTTACTTGGAGTTAATTTATTGAGGAGGCAGAGCAAATAAGGGAAGCATCATCTGCATATTGAATGCTAGAGGCAGGTGATGCTGCAGTATAAGAGATCATTGGCAAAGATAATAAAGAAGAGTGGGCGTAAGATGGAGCCTTGAGGAAAACCAACAGAGATGGGCAAAAGAAGAGATGGTTTATGTTCCCATAAGGCGGCTTGTTTATGGCTGGAGAGGTAGCTATGGAACCACTGAAGTGTATTAGAGCTGAAATTGAGAGAGGCAAGTTTTACAGGAGTATTTGATGGGATACAGTGACAAAGGCTTTTGACGTATCAAGGAAGGTTCACATGTGCTAATAACTAGGCTTGCAGTCCAGGGGACCACTGAGGATCCTCGTCCAAATTTCCAGTTACCACAAAGTAGTGTCTGAGTAAGTGACTTTCTCAAGGCTCACACATAAATATGAGGAAAAATCAGAGATGTTCTGCAAAGTCAATGCAAATAAAAGCAGACTACTTTAAATCAATTAAAAGTTATCCAAACAGGTTTTGCATCAACATGTCTATTGTGATACACAAAAACTGTGAAACTGTAATGACTGATATTGACTGACTGTAATCCGCAGTGATGTATAAAAGCAAAAAAGCTAATGAAGGTCTGGCAGTTGATATAGAAAATTAAGGTTCTTGTGCCTGTAACCAAGGTATAGGGTTTCATTTGGTGTAAGGCACTTAACTAAACTGCCCTGTTTAACTGGGACATTACACACACACACACACACACACACACACACACACACACACACACACACACACACCTGAATAACAACTTTCTCTTGCCTACTAAATCATACCTGCTTGTGTTCATAATGCTGCACAATATACTTACTTGTGTTCATAAAGCTGCACAATGTCTGCTCGCCTGTTCTGCTGCAATGAAACTTCCATCTCTGTGTTCTTAATACCATTTATTGCCTGCTGTGAAAAGAGAAGTTTTTGTTTAATGTTGAGCTGTTTTTTTTTTTTTTTTTTTTAATTAATGTTGAGCAAAGCAGGAAATAAATAACGTCATGCCCCCTGACAGCACTAGGCCCTAGGCATCTGCCTATGTCATCTAGTGCTGGATCCAGCTGTGTAGGGAAATGAATGAAAAGGATGCATGTGATAACATGGTCCATCAGCTCTATCTGTGATTACTGCAATGGCAGAAGAGATGGGCTAATGGTAATCACCAAGGAATTCAGAGACATGAAAATTAGCTGCTAAGGATGTCTGCAATAAATTGGTCTCTCTGAATCACTGGTTTCCACTATCACTCTAACAGGCCCTTTTTGCCACAAACTTACACTTGAGGCTGGAATGTCTTTTGAATCCTGGCCTTAAAAGTTTATTCAGAATGATTATTCTCCTTATTAGCATTAAACTTTGCTACACATCACGCTTCTGTGTCCTGGTTATGTGGGATTTTCCCTTTGTGGGAAAGGGGAAACCTAAGTGATTTGTTAATGCAATTATTTAACATTAGCTTTTTAATATGGTATGTTTTATTATATTATCTATTTAAAGGAGAGGGTGATTCATTTCACAGGTAAGTACCAGGCAATCATTCTGTAGACCATTAGAAGCATAGTCAATAACCCATATTCAATAAATTATTATACTACTGTTGAAATATACTAATTTGCTGTAAATTCTGTTATATAAGTGGGTCTACATACAATAATCTAAACTGCAGATTGTCAACATATAACATATTGACAAAAAAAATTCCTAAATTAAAAAATATATAAACATAAAATATATGAAGAATCTAAGCATATCCACAACCAGTTGTTTTGCAAAGGAGTTCTCTCCCCTGCATCTCCATGTAGTAGGTTGAACCTCTACAGCTCCTGCTAATCATGTATGCCAAATATGAGGTCACACAACAGTGGGGAAAGAGCATGAACATTTTCCAAATATAATTATGATTTTGTTGATGTTTTGCCCCTTGCTAATCGTATATACTAATTACTTGATATCAGGGAAAAGACATATTCCTCAGTCTTGAGATCTCACACACCTGTCAACATTCTGCTTAGTTAATCAAATTGTGTTGAATAAACAGATTTCTATAAAATGCAGGTTCAATCTAATTCAGATTACACATCTATGTGTGTGTGTGTGTGTGTGTGTGTGTGTGTGTGTGTGTGTATATGTATATATATATATATATATATATATATATATATATATATATATATGTATATATATATATATATATATATATATATATATATATATATATATGGATTCACTATATCATTATACAATCTCGAAATACTGAAATATCAAATTTCAGTATCTCGAGACTGTATAGCTGAAAATCCACATAACCGAAAACCCACAACAGCGAAAATCAAAATCACGACCATACACATACACACACACCACCACACAAACACACATACACCTAACTAACTACACTACAAGAAATGAAACAACACACACAAACACAACATAACATACAAACACACCTACCTTACCTATAAGCAGGGGGGCAAGTCCCCCTGCTACCCCGTATGGGGGGCTGCCCCCCACACCCCCACTATTTATATATACTAACTCAGAGGTCGCACTAAACACACGAACACATAAAACCCACCCTACCCAATATCCTTACAAAAACAGCACTTACCTGAATCCCCAGCTAAATCCACACACCGCACCACACGTCATGAACGCTACACCACAACAGCGGATTTGACATTTCCGCATTTGATATAGTGCAGTTTTGACTATACAGTCTCAAGATACTGAAATTCGATATGCCAGAATTTTGAGATTGTATAGTGAACCCATATATATATATATATATATATATATATATATATATATATATATATATATATATAGGTCTACTTTCATTCACTGAAAACTCATTTCATTGAATTTCAATTCACCCTCAAAAAATCGCTGAAAGCTCAAATCACTTAAAACTCATTTCACTGAATTACATTTAACTGAATGTAAGTACTGTTGGGCAAATAAAATGTATATGCCCTTTTCCCCACTGCAGTGCGATCCTGGAGTTAGTATATATAGTTAGGGAAGCTGTGGGGGGCACAGCCTCCCAACTACTTAGCTTTTATATTTATGAAACTCATTACACTGAAAGCTAACAACATAAAACCAAAAGTAGGTGTGGGGCTACACGTCCCACGCCCCCAAATGTGGGGGGCTGTGTCCAACATCGCACCTAACTTCAGGCCACACATGAAATATAAGAATCTGCATATTTAATGCCTATTGTTTTTGATATTAATAGAATATTTTTGTAGTTTGAAGGTTTAGTTAAGTAAGTCTAGTTATTGAGATTTAGACTCATTCTGTAAGAAAGTGGAATAAGTAGAGTTAGAATGTAGATATTTATGCATTTATTTTGTGTATTTGTGTAATTATATGTGTGTGTATGTGTGTGTGTGTGTGTGTGTGTGTGTGTGTGTGTGTGTGTGTGTGTGTGTGTGTGTGTGTGTGTGTGTGTGTGTGTATATATATATATATATATATATATATATATATATATATATTTCAAAATACAGAAACATACCTATTTTTTTGTCTTATCTCTTCTCACTTTTAAATTGCTTATGTTCTATCCATTTTTAGAATCTTCTTGCCCCATGGGCCATATATTGGGTGAATTCAGGTTATACTGGCCAGGCTTGTAAGGGCTCTTAAGCTGTTAGCCAAGTAATCTCCTATGAACTTATGAACCTATCAACCATATACTCTGGGACAGGGTCAGATGCAAATGCATGTGTTTGTCATGTTTCCGTGATATTAATTTTTTCTTTGTTTGTTGACATAATTATTTCTATTTATTAATCAAAATAAAAACCTCTAACCCCTTTATGAAAACTTTCTATTTCTTTGATATTAAAGGAGTTATGATTGGTTTGTTAATGTTGCTCAGGGGATATACTATCTCATCAATACTACAATAAAATTTGATAATAATGGAAAACACTGGACTTCATACCCAAGCACCTTAGAAGTGTTATTTTAAAATATGTAACTGGGATTAATCTTTAATTAACAGAAAACCCTGGTTCATGGCTACAGTCACTTTGACCACATGTGTATACTGTTGTCAGGAAACTACTGCTCATTCAGTTTCTGGAGCTATCAGACTGATGCAGCAGCTGTCAGTCTGTACTGAAAGCATTGTTTTCTGAAGAATGAAAGAGATACTCCCTAGCAGCATCCAGAGTTCTCCATTTTCACTGAAATTTGGCGTGTGGTGCTACTACATATTATGATTTTTTTTTTTTTTTTTTGTGATCTTTGGTATTATGTGTCCTATTCTTTCAAATTGAATGCACTTCGCAAACATCACCCTACTGAATGCATGATGGAGGTATAGGCATGTGGTGGCATTTTCTTTGCATCACGCATACCAACTTAATATGACCATAATGAGGCCATTAGTGTCGTGGGCCATCTGGCATTTCAAAAAATGGTAGCCTTTTCTACTGGTACAGATACATCTATGTGACATATCACTTACTCAGAGACGATCTCTGCCTGACTTACAAAGCCATGTCCAACTCAGAATTGATGGTCATGCTCCACCTAATGAAATCCAAGTCACTGCGAGCCACACGCTTTAGTGAGCTAAACCTAAACTAGAACATGCTGGAGGGATAGATTCCTGTCACAGAGACTCCCCATGCTTTGGAACAAAATTCAAAACTACATTAGGCAGAGCCCCTCACTAACACTCTTCAAGAGAAACCTTGATGAGTGGATGGGTAACAGAAAATACACTCCTGGGATCACTTCATTGGCTCTGCTTGACAGAGGATCAGTTAATTAATCAATGGGGCTGCAAAAGCCGACACACTCTGGCTAGGCTTATAAATGCCCTCGGGCAGATAGTCTTGTACCTACCTATGAACCTATGTGGACCAGCTGGTGTCTGAAATCCAATAAGATAGCAATCAATGACATTCAGGACTGAAGGAAGGATGCCAGTGTCATACATACCATACATATCCATATACATACATATCCGATAAACTTATACTCAGGGTTACAAAGTCCCATAATTACTTTGGTGACTCTCTCTTCTCATTCAAAGTAGCCAAACAGTAGAACCTATTACCTCAGAATATCTTAAAAAACACAGATTGTCATAGCTTCAAAAACCTCTTAAAGGAATACCTTACTCAACAATGGCTATACTCCTGTAATACTCCTGACTAATTTCTCATGCCTTCAATCAAATGTTTTCTATTCTGTTATCTTCTTGTCTTACTTGTACCAAATGAAAATATCACAATGATTTTTAGTTATATATCTAATGAGGTTCATACTACTGTCTGTAGTAAGGCTTAAAAAATGTAATGTTTTCTGTTTTACATTCCCCTTTTTGTAAATTGTGATTGTTGGCAACTGTGAAACTTTTTGTATATTGTTTGTAAATCCTTTAAAATGTTTTATAAACTTTTTGTACTATTGCTATGGAGCTTATCTCCCCGGGTCTCAGCTGAAAATGGGCTACTTGTCCAGCCAGACTCTATCCAGGTAACAAATGTAAATAAATGCATACTATGTTTTCCCCCTGTTCCTCTCTGTCCTCTCTCTCTATGATGCTCCACACGTTCTACAATCGCATCAGGAAATATGTCCAGTATCTTTGATTCAGATGACTTGGAATCACATTGGATGTTAGAACATCTCTGTTACAAAAATAAGACAATATATACCTTCATGTGCAAGGGTACAGGTGAGTTACACATTCATCAAGGTGCCATAAGTCATGGATGGCCCTTAGTATCACACATTCCACTTAGAAGTGACCTGCAGTCTGTTAGGTCATGACATGTAACTCACCACTGCAGCTTGTCTGGGCAGCACAGATTCCTTTACTGCCTGGAGTGCACACAATAGGTTAAAGTGAACCAACCACACATTAATTTACAACATTTCTGCTGTGCATACTGATATTTTTAAACATAAACACAAGTTGATGTTTGTTCATTTCACCTCAGCAATATCTGCTAAAGGGGTTTCTATATCAAATCACTTTTGTTTCCTGACCCATTTCTCAATAAAAGCATCCCATTCAAATGTACTCCTGTACAATAACCACCATACAGGCATGTTCAGAAATTGCCAATACACTGCATGCATTCATGAATTGCACAAATAGGCCTTGTGTTCTAAGGAAATTGTTTCTGCATCCCATCCATTATTTGACAGTGATATACTGCAAATACTTTTGTCAATCAATCTTTAAATAAGCAGACAGAGAGAGAAAGAGATTTGTATATACATCTGACAACTTGATTCTGTAATAAAAAATAGGTTTTGCCCTGAAATATGTTCAGTTTGTGTCTCATCATAAATGTGAATGTGAAATGAACAGGATGTTGTAAAATTCCTAGTCTTTCTTGATTTGCTAGAAGGAATACAGACTACAGAGTAAGAGACAGTTGTTTTAATGAAATCAAATAAAAATTTGAACCCCACTAGGTCTATCATAATTGGTTGTTGAGGAAATGTATGTTAGGATTTTTTCTACTTTGACAACTTTATTAAGACTTGACTAATGTAGGAATTATAAACTCGGAGTAGAATGTAAGGCCTGCACATGAAAACATGACTGAGTCACAAGAAAGACTTTTGAATGACAAAACAAAGCCAGTCATGTACTAGTTTGTTTATTTTATGTATTTATTTATTTATTTTATTTTACATTTGTTGACCAGGTTAGTCCAACTGAGCTAAGTAGCCCTTTTTCAGCAGAGGCCCGGGGAGAAAAGCTCCACAGTTTTAGAATTTTAGTGTTAACAGTGTCCGTGAGTTACAATGTATACATACAATGAAATACATTTTATCAGAAAAATAATAGGGAAAAAAAATAATAAGCATACATAAGGGAAATTATTTGATACAAACATTTTCAATAAACAGTGAAAAGAGTTCATAGTGTATGTAGTTATTTCATGAGATGTGACATTAGAAATGGAGATAAGCGATGGAGAAGAGTGATACTTTGAAGAGGTTTATGAGCTAAAAAGGTTTGAAGTTTTGGTGATTACATATGAATTAGTGGGCTAGATTAGGGGGATGAGTGTGTGGCAGGACCAGTAAGTTTGAAGGTACTCTCTAGTGGCAGTTTTGAATTGATTTGGATGTTTGAGAGCCCTGATTTCTAGTGGTAATTTGTTCCATGATATGGAAGGATTGTAGATGTAGAGGTTGCAGATGATTTTAGTCTTAGGTTTGTATATTTGTAGTAGGTTAAGGTCAGAGCCAAGTAGGGACTTAGTGGGGAGTATTGAGAGATAACAGGAGATAGGCTAGGGCAGAAGGATTACAGGTATAGTATAGAGTGAATTATTTGTAGTTGAGAGAGTAGAAGTTGGTGAGGTAATTCAAGTCAGTTTAGGTATCTTAGTGAAAGACAATAGTGCGATTTGTAAGGTTGGTTAGCAGCGAATCTGGCAACCTTGTTGTAGGTAGAGTCTAGTTTAGCTAGTAGTGTGAAGTTAAGATTGGTAAGAATTTGGCAGCTATATAGAAGGCTAGGTAGGAGGTATGCATGAGAGAGGGTTATTTTTGCTTTGTTAGTTAGAAACTTTTTGTTTTGATAAAGAAGGCCAAGTTTTTGGTGTGTCTTTTTGATGCAGTTGTTTACATGTAGATCAAACCTGAGTTGGTCATCTATAGTTACTCCTAGTAGTTTTGTACTAGGTTCAACATTAAGGGGGTGTTACTGAGGGACAGTACAGAAAATATAGATTTAAGGTGGGTGAAGTTCTTTGGGAGAAATAGTAAGAGTTTTGTTCTTTTAGGCTTAAGAATTAGCTGGTTGTCACAGAGCAAGGATTTGACTGAGTTAAATGATGCATGAGTTGCAGAGATAAGGTCAGAGGGAGTATCTGCGATGGTGATAACGGATTGTACAAGGGATGACTGTGGACAGGAGGTGTAGAGTAGATTAATGAATACATTGAATAGTAATGGGCCAAGGATAGATCCTTGGGGGACTCCCATTTTGGAAAGAAGAGGAGGGGAGAGAGCTGAGAGCCATCTCACTGATTGTAGATGATTAGTGAGATAGCTGGAAAACCAGGTAGTAGTAGAGGCAGAGAAGTTTAAGTCAGCTAGTTTGTTCAGCAGAAGAGGGTGAGAGACTATATCAAAGGTTTTTGAAATGTTGAGGAATAGGCAGGAGACCAACTTATTATTGTCTCTAGCTAGAGAAATTTTATTAATGAAGGATATAAGGGCAGTTGTAGTGCAATGTTTATGGTGTAAGCCATGTTGCATAGGAGTGAGCAAGTGTTCCTTTAGAAGGTATTTCATGATTTGCTTGTGTATGCATTTTCCAGTATTTTTGAGAGTGGTGAGAGGATCACGATGGGTCTGATGTTTGTAATGTCAGTGGAGTTACCTCCTTTGTGAATGGGCATGGTGTAGAATACTTGCCAGATAGATGGGACCTTAGATTCTGAGATGGAGTGATTTATTAGGATTGATACATGGAGGGCTAGGGATTCAGCAGCAATTTGTAGGAAATAGGGAGGCAGGTTGTCAACAGAAGCAGAGCAGGTTTAAGTATAGAGAGCAAGAATTTTATATAATTAGTGGGTACAGTTTAAGAGAGAAAGTGGTAGAGGAGTTGATATTAGGAGAGGATACGTAAACATTAGTTGAGTTGGTAGTACAGGGGAGGGAATTTATCAGCTTAGATATGGATTCAATGAAATAGGAATTGAATGTGGTAGCTGTTTCTTCTGGTGAGATGCTTGGGCTGGGGTTGGGAAAAGAATGGTTACCAGGGTGCAGAATTTGGCTTATAGAGTTTCAAAATTTCTTGCGATCTGTTTTTTGGGCAGTTGGCAGGTTAAAGTAGAAGTTCTTTTTCTCTTTGTGGATGTGTTTTTTGCCTGATTTCTTAGTTCTTTATATTTTTGCAAATGGGAAGGGAGCTTAGTTTTTACCCACCTTTTCCATGTTCTGTCTCTAGTTTTCATTACTGTGTGGGTGACATTGATAAGCTAAGGGGATATATTAGATTTGATGTGAACGGTGTGGGATTCAGTTACATATGACTGGTTCTTACTGCTGATTTACAGGAATCGTACAGCTATACAAGATCAGAAATTTGGCATTATGGAAGACCATGACCAAAGTTTCAAACTGTATGCATAATTACTCTCACTGAAAGAAAAGCTGTGACTTGGGGATGAAAACATTAAGTTAGGAGGTACAGGAGCAAACAGCAGGTTTAAAATAAATGGAAATGTGCATCATAAAAGAATTGCAGAAATGAAGGCTGCCATGTAAGGGACAATTCTTCTCTCACATAATTATATAGTTCCACTTATGTAACCTGTCATTTCATTTCATTAGTATCACAATAGCCACAAAGCATTACATAAACTAGGCATTTAAGTTACTCTAGTAATTGGTATGACTGAAGTTCACACAGATCAGTATTTTGGAAAACAAGCAGCATTTTTTGTGCATGATATGATACATTCTAAAGCATAAAGTACCTCAGCCAGTTGTATGCCTGAGATATTGGCTGTAGATTGTAACTGATTAAAAAGCAAATGAAAAGTAGCACGTGGATGGTATTCATTTCTCAACCTTATTAATGAAAGACATTGATATGGCAAGGCTCAGTTTCACAGACATCAAATACTGTTTACCATGACATCTAGTTTTTTAGTTTGAAGTAAGTGAACTCTCTAATGGGATCATCAAGACACAACTAAGTTCTGCTGTCTTTAATAACTGATCTATTTGTCTGGTTTTACAAATATATCATATATATAAAATGTAATTAAGTATACAACAGCAAATGCAAAAACTGTTGTAGTGTTCATTAAAGGGCTATGGCAAACATGGATAAGACTACAAAACAAAAAAATCACGTTAAATCCTTCTTCTGATCTTACAACCATGGACGATGTGTCGCTCCTGAGGTGGAACAGAGTCCCCACTCCAATAATCCAGCTGTTACATGTTCATGGTAAGTTCAAGTGCGGGCTATTACAGTACTGAGGTGGACTCCCCTCCCAGTAATAAAAGTCTCAGTGTCCATCACTTTCATACGAAAGTAAAATGATGGAGTTTTTAAATGATGATATTAAATATTCAAAGGTCTCAATTAATGAAATCAATATCTCCTATAGAAATATTTATGCAGCTTTGAAGGGTCTATATCAGCATATGGAACATTAACTTAGCCGAATACAAAAAGGCCGACACAGAAATCTCGAACTACAACATGCCCGAAAAATGAAAATGCCAAAAGTAAAAATATTGAATTGCCATAGTTGGCCAACTCCACCTCCCACTCCCTAAAGCACAATAACGTAAAAAAAGTAAAGTATAAGAGACCCATGTCAGCAGTGTGTCAAATAAATGTTGCAAACATAACCCGGATGTGTAGAACGGAATTCATGTCTCCAAAATACAAAAGAATGTATTCCAAATAGCACGGCTGAAATGTCACCTCACTTCAAACCTTAAGCAGTAGAGCTATCATCCTAAGGAATTCACATGCAGAATGGTCATTCCTATTACTCAACACTGCCTGCATATGGCATTGCTTATCAACACTCTTGCGTGTTTTAGGGGGCGGTGGTCAGCCAGACTGCAATTGTAGTTGCACTTCATTGATCCTGTTCTGTTCACACACCAGCACATTTAAAATAGATGGTATATCTGAAATCCTCCTACCTAACAGACATCACACATGGTGATGCCAGCCCTCCACATAGTTCTGGGTACGTGGAAGTGATAACTCATTCAGACAGGAAATATTTCAGAACAAAATAGGGAAGGCTGGTGGAAATCTAGCTAAATGTGCAGACCTAGTCTGCTGTTTGTGGATACGACCTAGAACTTACACTTCTTCAAAGTATAATAACAATTCCTTCCCTTCCACCGGAAAGGTCTCTGACACAGTATGAAATGTACTAATAACCTCATCCTCATGCAGAAATGACAGTGTTACCAACTTCTTCACAGATAGTTGGAATTGTACACTTTTACCATACAACATGGACAAACCGAGAGCCTGTACCTTTCACCATATGGCTTGTGAAAAATGGAATAGACACCCCTTAGGAGTTATTTTATGGAAACTATGCCTGACACTATTTATGGCTGCCATTTCAAAGTCACACAATATATATTCCACTGTAGGTTCTAGGTCGTGATGACAGTAGTTCAAACACACACTCCCATAAATAATTATATGCCTTTTATGACTTTTTAGACATCAGGCAATATACAAGGGGCAAACACTTGGTATTCTTACCATATGACATTAACCCATGGACACTATACAGTTGTCGGCATAGCCGACCCTTTGTCAGGAACACAGCATTCATTAACCACAGTTTAAATGAACACACATCCTGCAGATTTTCCTTCATACTAAATACAACTACATGAATATTGCTATTCAAGTCCACCTTCCATTTCTGTATAAAACACCCTTCTCTTAACTCACAGTCTGTGACATTTACGTCTGTTAAAGGGGTTGACATAATTTTATAGGTGAGCATTTTCCTACGTCGCTATCGACTCACTCGTTGTAACACCGACTGCCTAGATGGCAAATGTACAGTGCCCTCTACTGACGTATTAGCAATTATATCATCCACCACTAATGCTGGCGTTGTTCTAGTTACCTGAGCTGTCTCCTTTAGGTCGTGACAAGCTGCATACCGTTCCACTTCTGTTGCATCTGGTGCATGTGTATGACATACAGACTTTAATAACAGTTCACCTTCTACCTGCGCTATAGTAATAGCTCCACCTTTGCACTTACTTGACTGTTTCAGCTTGCAACTCCAGTACTTCCTATCTTTGATTTTCTTTTCTAGACTATACATATACCCATCCACATGTAACATAGCTTTGTTTGTTTTTCTGGGATGTAACACTTGGATAAACGTTACCTAGTGTACCTGGCGCTACTGGAGGGGTGCCGGCCATTGTCAAATTGACACGTAGAACGCACACAAACTACATGTTACTCACTGTATTTATTGCCACCATAGCAAGTCCACAGAACGTATCCTTTTTTGTAATATTATATATCACTAGTCTACTTGCACACATACTAACACTATACCTTGTATAGTTTTGTTATTTATCTATAAATTTCTTAATTTGTTTTGTTTCATGGACTTGCATGATCATGTTGTTGCGTTTCATGTCAGAAATGTAAGTTAGCCAGCTATGACTCTTCGATGTATTTACTTTTGAACATTTACGCATTCGAACAAGTTGTAGTTCAAGATTTCTGTGTCGGCCTTTTCGTATTCGGCTAATTTAACGTTCAATATGCTGATATAGACCCGCTTTGAATGATTTAGTATTCGAAGGGGTGATGGACACTAAGACTTTTAAATTTTTACATAATAAAGAGCCTAGGGTACCCACAATATTTGGTATCCCAAAAGTTCATAAGGATTCATTTGACCCACCCATGAGACCAGTAGCAGCTAGCCAGTCTGTCATAGCCCCTATTGCAAAGTTCCTGGATGTTAAGTTGAAAAATATTTCTATAGACGCAACTAATGTTATTAAAGATTCCTGGGATTTCTTCAGAAATCTGAAAAATAATTTACTTAGGAACAGTATGCTTTTTATTACAATTGATGTTGTTGACCTTTACACTTCCATCCCACATAAAGAAGGCTTGGAATTTTTAGAAGAAATTTTAAGGGACAACAAAGATTTTAGTGAGAGAGAGATTATTTGATTTTAATCTTAATGAAACTGGTTTTAAAACATAATTTTATTTATTTTGAGGGAGAATTCTTTTGCCAGTTGATTAGAGTGGCAATGGGTGCCATGTGTGCCCCAACCTTTGCAAATTTGGTGTTAGCCTGGTGGGAGAAGAAATTAATCTTTAATTCTGTGTATAAGGACTGTTGGGTCCTTTATCAACAGTTTTTGGATGGCATCTGCCTTTTTTGGATAGATAGTGAGGAAATATTTGGTGAATTTTTGAACTATATTACCAATAGCACAAATTTTTTAAGGTTCACCTACAAAATAGGACAGGGTTCGATCGATTACCTGGATGTGAATATAGGGATGGACTATGACAGTAATAGGTTCACTTCAAAAGTACATAGAAAAGCTACCTACTGTAATTCCTTACTACATTTTTAGAGCTCCCACCAATTTACACAAAAAAGGAGCATTGTGAAAGAAAATAAACTGAGAACTGTGTTCAGAGTTATTTTCTACTGGGTGTGCTGTGCTGTGTCATTAAAGAAGTTTGTGGGCGAGCAGCAGCTCTCTGAGTGCTTTTTAACTCCATGGATTAAACATACAGGAATCTCTGTAATTCAGCTGATGTGTGTTCCATGGAAAATTCCAGTATGTACTGCTACTGCTAAGGGTTATAATCCCCTCCCAATAATAAAAGTAACCATGTCACACATATAAGAGTTTCCATACTCCATCTGTTATATGTTCCATGGAAAATTCTAGTATGTGCTGATACTGCTCCAAAGTAACTGACCTCCATCTGACAAAATAAACAAAAGTCCTCATAATCCAGCGTTATGTCTTCCATCATAAATTCAGTATGTATTGCTACTGATCTAAGGAAGAGACCCATACCCATAATAAAACTGACCTACATGTAACATATGTACAGGAGACTCTGAGCTAACATTGTGGTATACAGGGATAAAGCCCTGACTACAACCCATGTTACCCAGGTTCAATTAGCAGCTCAGACATCTGGAGCAGAGAATTGACATATCTGTCCTTGGAGGGGGGAGTTGAACACTCTTGAATAACTCACAGGATTTCTAATGGAGGGTGGGATACACAGGGAGGCATTGTCCTTAGGGAGGTAGATGCATTGGCTTGGTCCTTGCAGAAATGGGGTAGTACACTAGCACACTATTGAATTTTAGTCCTAGATGTTATGGGTGCATGCAAGGGATGGATGGAAATTTAGAACATATTTAAAACAAAAAATACTCCTCAGCAGCAGTATAAATGCTGACAGGAGGTGCCTTGATCTCCTTATCACCATAAACATGGGTTGGAGTAAGTCCACAGGTGACTTGTTGGGTCCAGTAGACTTGGTGAATGAAGAGAGAAACTCCTGAGTGTAGCCGATGACCATCTGTGGGGAAGAGGGAAAAAAATACTGGAATGTCCATAATTCAGCTATTTCAGTTTATCTGGTAAATTCTAATATGCATTGTTATTCCTCCAGAATGGAGCTCCACCAAAATAATAAAACTGACCTCCCCTTGGCAAATGTACAGAAGTCCACTTCATTCATCTGTTTCATGTTCTATTGCAAGTTCCACTGGGAGCATGTAGCAGATGCTGAGATTTCTTGTGCTGTTATGTTGTTTGAATTCATTAGTGTTTTCTTTCTAATTGATTGACTTCTTATCTTACTCATGCATTCCCAAATTTTTATTAACATTGTGCAGTGTTCTGTTTAGGTGCAAAAGCATTACTTCATTGGGCAATAGGTCAGCTGACCCTGCCTTTGACAAGGATAAACCCATCAGCTGACAGAGTTACTTACACTTGTTTGTTAACTGAACTCTGAGTTCATCTAACAGTGTGAAGTTTGCATTCTACTTTGCAGTAATTACTGTTCCAATGAGTTGACCTGTACCATGCTAGTACCTAGAGGTAGATCTCCAGCTTGTGGTGGCATTTGTTTTGTCAGAACTGTATGACTCATGCTGATTGTCTAATTTTATATATATATATATATATATATATATATATATATATATATATATAAGGTTGTGCGTCAGGGCTGGCAACTCGGTACATAAAAATCAACTGCCAATCATTAGCGGACCGGAGTTCTGCTGTGGCGACCCCTAACCAGGAAAAGCTGAAAGTCACAACAACATATATATATATATATATATATATATATATATATATATATATATATATATATATATATATATATATATATATATATATATAGATATATATATATACTAGAAACATTATGTAACCAGTGCAGATTTAAACAGTACTAATACCTTAGTGCCCTACACTAGCAGGTACGGGACTAAATATGCTCACATTTAGCTCTACAAGAAACATGTAACAGTACAGGAGTATTTGCTGACAGCCATTGCTGCTCAGGTTATCACTATATTTATCATCATAACTACCAGCTAGCTTTATGCAAAGGGAAGGACTACTGTACAGCCTTTCAGTATAGAAAAGCTTGGCTGCAAGTGCATTGCATGACTTGTCTGAAAAAGAAATCATTGTATCAGCTTGCTACATTTAGACTTGCTGGAGGCACCACATTAACATATTTCTTGTTGAAGCTTTCTAACTGTGTGGCATATCAAAAGGTTATATTAACCCTTCCAGAGGTACAGTAAAAAGTTGCTGAGTTATTGTTTTAGCTTAAATATTGCAAACACATTTAAACTCCCTTCTTCTAACATTTTCATATGCCCTTGTATAATCCGTTTTGCCAATGAGATGACGTTTGAGTTTATTTTGACTGGCATATGTTTATTTATAGTTCAAGTGTTTTCAGTGTGTGATAGTTGTACTTGTGCTGTGTATATTTTTGACAGGCTGTCTTGGAGACTTTCTCCACCATCCACTGACATAATTATGTTACTCGGTTTGTAACCAGAGCTAGTGTCTTACTTTTATTTGCCTTGGATGAAAATAATCATGCACGTCATTTTACAAATCATACCACACACTTGTTTGGAAGAAATGGCCACGGCCATATATTTATTATGCCAGTCAAATTAGGTATCAAAGCAGTGCTAGACCATAAGCCAATGTTAATCAAATCAATGCCAACCAAGAATATTCAGATGTGTGCAAAGGGCAGAACATGGAAGAAAGTCAAATCCAATCAACTAGGCCATAACATACCACCTTAGTCCCTGTAAATGCTCAGCCAACACCAATGGCTGAAGCGATCTACAACCAAACACTGACAGTTCCCTGTCACCTTTCAGCCAGATACCAGTGGCTGAAGGGGATCTTCCACTTGCAGGATCCCAGGCTGAGGACCCCAGCCTGCCTGCTACACCATAGGGCATCCCACCCAGAGAAGGGCCAAGCTGTCCAAGCCTGCACCTCTCCGCAGGCCAAGCACACTCCTTTGCAATTTTAGTTTTCCAAGTCTGCCCTTCCGCCACAGGAAGATGGCTTGTTCTACATGCCATCTTCCCCCCAAAGCACATCTGCCGACTTTGCATTCCTTCTTTAAGGTTTTTATAAATAAATCTGTTCCTGAATGTGACAAGTGAACTCCATCACATCTGTACAGTTCTGGTGAACTGATATTAGTGTGGTGCATTACCCAACCCTCCTGTTCTCTTACCTGTTGTCTAATGAATCTGTTAGTCAACTTCCTAGCCTTTTTCACTGGTCCGTGCCAGACTGGCCTAGGAAATATATTGGACTGATCTGGCTGGACCATTGACAAATTTTATTTTTTGAGATGCAACAATGGGCTGCTTGTTACATTATTCCCCCTATATGTAGTACAGATAAACTTGGCTCAGGTAATAATGCAGAATACTGTGGTAAAGCTGCCAGCAGGTGCCACCCCTGCAATCTTCTCCTTCCCAGCCAATGAACCCACATTTCTTTCTCTTTGAAACCCAGGTTTAGTACAGATTTACCAAATTCTCTGGCTGCATGGTACATGAAAAAATGTTTCAGAATCCACCCCTTTGTCAGTTGCTTTATGATACCTGCAAAAGAGAATGCCGATTAATCATGATGATCTGACATATCTTCTGTAAGCTTGTGATCTCTGACCTAAACACAGCACCTCAATTTCTGATGCCCCTTTGTGTGAGCAGAGCCCCTCTAAATTGGTAACTAGATAAGGGAGCACAATCTTTGTGACACAGGAATAGTGCTTCACCACTTAGATGCATCACTTGGTATTTCTTAAACCATCTATGTCCCACCCTATATCCTTCAGAGGCTCGAGCTTCTGATAAACTCCTTTTCCTAGCTGGACCATTTTACTCTTCATCACATGAACTCCTGCCCTGTCAGTCTCTAGCTTAATATCACTGAGCTTTAGAACCCATGGGGGGTTATCTCTCTTATTGCACTGCACTATCTCACATATCCAGAATGAGCCACAAAACGCTATTAAGTGTGTTGTCTAAAACAGCCAAAGTTCATAACTCCAAACTACATACCTCTCTCAGAACTCTCTATAACCCTGTAAAAATGATTCAGCTTGATGGACTGATGCACATCTGCTCTCCTGACCTCCATTCTTACCCAATATTGGAGCATCTTTCTAATGGCAAATGCTTGTGTGGTGTCCTGACATCCTTTGCACCTTTTGGTACCACCGAATTAGTGCCACATGTGCACCAGGACTTCATCTAGACAAACTCAAATTTTTTAAACTAAAAATGTAACTTTATAGCTGTGTATAGATACCTGCCATTTTACTTGCCACCCTGCATCAGCCCTTGTTTCTATAAAATGAACAATATATTTCTTATACCGTACTTGTGTAGTTGGATACAATGCTTTCTCTGTCATGCCTCATGTCTATTTTTCATCATGTCCCAAAGGTGTTGTGGTATCCTGTAAGGCTTAGGGTCTGCTTTTGGAAACAATTACCTGAACCTGCCCCACTGAAAATGAAGAAGTGAGTCCAATGCCATTCTTCTTCATAGAATAGGCTGTGCTCTGAATTTTATGTTATGTTGTGCTGTTTGCATTTCTGTACAAACTGACACTTTTTTTATTTGTTTTTTAAGCATTTTTCTGCAACAATTATGTTTCACCACCACATAAATGTAGTTTCCTCTATTCATGTATTACATTCTTACCTCTGTGTATATATGCAGTTTCCTATATTCATGGACTTAATATGTTAATGTCATGTAGATGTAGAATTTTGGTTTTAATGCACAACCCAGACTAAGCCTGCCATTGGTCATTTGTGATCGGTGTTCTATCCCATAAACAGATACAAACAAAATGCAATAACATACATTAAACCCTGAAACTTCTTTACTTACCCTATGTTGATAGTGCCCCCATATGCTTACATGTCTAGCTGACTACTCTCATATTGTGTCCCCACAACATACTGTGCTTTTCCTGCAACTCTCTCTCCCTGATGTGTCCTGCCCCAACTAGATAGATGCCAGACTGTACTCACTACCATTCATTAAATCAGAACTCTGCAAACCATTTCCCATTCAAATACCTCCCAAAAACTAGTGCCACCTGTTATGCGTGTAAATTGTTACAACAGTAATTCTACATAACAAATGGTGTAGTAATTCATGTTATCCTGTTCTTAATGTTAGACTATCTATATGCTATTACCCTGTGAAACTTGTCAGCTCTTCTTAGCTGCTGCAGAACACTGAACCACTATCTGTATTGGAAAGTGAAGCAACACTCCCCTTGTCACCACTCCAACACTCCCCTTGTCACCACTCCAACACTCCCTTTGCCATCACTCCATTTTCCTCCTTGAATTGCCTTATTATCAACCACTCAGGCTTAAACTCAGCTAAGGGGCTTCGTTGTGAAACTGTGGATAAAGAGTAGTGCTGGAATATTGGGATAATGGCATTCAATTTACCCTTTCAAAGTAGTGCTTCAAACCCTAAGTTAGACTTGTTGCTACTCTTTCAGTGCATTACCACTAAATCATGTGACTACTGAGTAAGCACCAGATGTACCACACCCATATAAGTGGTTTCCTCTCCTTCTCAGTACCAGGATATTCCCATGTGAAATCTTTTTCGCTCTGGGCCTTCACATTTATTTATTAATTATTTTCTCTTCCCAGCCTGCACAGGCCCAGCAAAGCCATTTCCTTTCAGGGTGTAGATCCACCTCAGGAGTAAATATGTCTGTTTGTGCCAAACTGGTCTCATTTAATTTAAACTTATGATTAAGCCTAAACCCTGCCAAGCCTTTGTCTTGTCAGCCAGATTCCCCCTAATTTTACCTTAATGCCCACCAACTAAAGCTGAGTGGTATAATGTGAAGCTCTTGGATCTTTTCTTTCTGCATGCAACCCAATAAAGATGTGCATAATGCATGAGATGCACTTCAACTAAACATGTCATGTTGTTTCAACCAGCAAACTTTCACCCCACTGACAATACTGGGCCTCAGTCATACATCTGCAGCGGTTACCCCACTAAACTATATTGCAAGAGCTGTTTACCATCTTATCAAGCCTTCAGTAATAACCACCTGCCTACTTTCTCTACCCTTGTTCAGGTCTGCTGCAATATCATAAATCTGGCTTTCACCAACCATGACAATACCTTCAGAGGCAATAAAACTATCAAAAGAGTCTCAATCTGTGATCCCACAAAGAAAATAAGGACCATATGACTTGGGAAATAGGCTCTAGCAGTTTTAAATCATACTGCTACCCTGCATATTTTAAGTTGACTATTCATACTATAAGCAGAAAATAATTTTAAGTTTGTATTCCTTTCCAAAAGTCTCTATGGTATATTGCACTACCGTAAACGTCTACCTTCAGGAGTATACAATGTATCCTTGGTTTGCTACAGCTTGCTTTGTCTTCCTCCACTTTTCCCATTAGAGGTCACCACAGTGGAACAAAGGTTCACAGAACAATTGGCAGTGGAGTTTTATGGTGTCGAGTTGCCAACCCGGTGCCCAACCTTCCACAGGAGGCATACACACTCACATGTAGGGCCAATTTACAGTGTCCAATCCACCTGCAGCATGTCTTTAGAATGTAGGAGAAAACTGCAGCACCCAGTGGAAACCCACATGACCACAGGGAGGACATGCAGACTCTGCACAGAAGGTACCCCTGCCTAGAATTGAACCTGAGAACTTATTGCTGTGAGGTGGGAACACTAACCACTGCACCACCACAGCTGCCCAGGATTATTATTATTATTATTGTTATTATTATTAGTATTATTATTATTATTATTATTATTATTATTATTATTATTATTAATTCTTTAGACATCATTCCAAATTAGATCTTTGTCTTAATTTACTGATTTGCAAAATCCATCCACTACAAAGAAGCTATGCTTGCCTGGCCTGATCTGAAATGTCATTTATTTGCTTAAACTACGGTTGTATGGTATCAGCTTTAGTTATTCACCCAGCTGCTGACAAAAAAGTGGGCAGGTTACCAGAATGTATATAGACCAGACCAATGCTCCATGAAGAGCTCCAAATAAATAACCGCAGAAAATTAGACAAGTGATTTAAAGAAGTTGTTGAGCCAATCCGTAATAATGCCTACACACTAAAGCCAGAAATAAATAACACATACAAAATATTGAGCACTTTTGTTCTTTTACTTAAAAAACTTCATCAGAATAAAATCACAGAACCCAGAAGCTAATTTATATCTTCACAAATTAATGACATCATAAACCAGCCAACCAATGAATTGCTTAATAGGAACACAATCAATTACATGTTGAAAAATTTCATTACATTAAAAAATTCCATTTGATACATATATTGGTAAATCTTAAACACAAATACTAAAAAAATTAAATGCATTGATATTTGAGCAAACCTTTTACTGAAACTGTTTCATTTAAACCTGGGGCTATATCAGCACGCAAAAATACTTGCCACTTTAAGTCTAAATATTCAAGATAATTATTATACTGGCTAATAAATGACTTGGGATCAACTCCCTGGACCACAAGAAAATACAATTTTCTAAACTGAGTACAAACCATACTATGTCTAGCAACAGCATTATTTGTATCATTATTCTTTATGACCCTAACATGTTCACTTATCCTACAACTTAACTTCCTAGTGGTTTAACCAATGTAAGAATGCTGGCAACCACAACAGATTGCCAAATAAACCAATCCCTCACTCTTACAATTGTACCTTCCTTTAGCCTCTAAAGTAAAATTAATATGTCCAAAACAATACTGACTGTTAGGATAAATTAACCTGCAAGCCTCATCTTCGTGTTGATTCCAAGACCATTGGTGTTTTATATTGTTGATTCACTGCCTACCTTCATTTGACACAATACCCCACTCGGACATTGTTAAACTCAAGAGGTTACGTACAAACCCATATTCCACCCAGCGGATATCCAACTGGCTCACAGACATGACCAGGAAGTTAGAAATGGGGAGTCCACTTCTACAAAGAGGCCAGTCACAAGTGGTGTCCTTCAAGGATCAGTCCTCAGACTGATCATTTTTGGTATTTACTTCTCAGAAGTCAAGGTCAATATCAGTGGTCTCTGGCTGACTAAATTTGCACATGATTGCAAATTAGGAGCTATCATTGAATCTCACACTGACACAAATGCTCTCCATGAGGGGCTGACACAGACAAACAACTGGTGTCAGAGTCATGGACTAAAACTACATGCCAAGAAATGCATAATAGTATCCTTTGGGAAGTCATCCAACCCTGGTAATTATCATATTGACAACACACCCCTCAGAGTTGACCCAGTAGTCAGGGACTTAGGGACACACATAGATAATAAACACATAGATAGACATTAATCTAGCCTTTGATCATCACGTGTCTACAGTGGTGAGGAAATCATTCTATGCTGCGCAACTTATAAACAAAGGTATGGCATCTAAGTCCAAGGAAGTCATTCCACTGTATTTGGCATTCATCAGACCTATCATTGAGTACAATGCCCCCTTTAGTATGTACCTAACCAGGCATATCCAACAACTGGAACGTCCACAGAGTTTCCTCACTAAAAGAATACATCAGTATACATATACAGAATATACATAAGTAATATGTCCTATGCAGACCACCTCAAGGTCTTATCCCTGTATTTTGTCTCCTACAGGCTTTTGAGGGGAGATCTAAGGTTGGCAAACAGGGCATTGTCAGACTCTACTCTGATGGACCTCCTGCATATCCACAAAACAAACAGTGTCAGAATTACCCATTCTAAAGACTTAAACCTTGCCTGTGATATAAACAGGACCTGCTGGAGAGATAGGTATGTATCCCAGAGACTACCCTGTCTATGAAACAGGCTCCCCATCCATGTGAAGCAGAGTTCTTCCCTAACCCAATTCAAGTACAACTTGGACAATTGGATGGGAAACCAGAAATTCATCCCTGCTTTGGCACCTACGTCTCTGACGCAAACAGGTAACTTGTAAATGGTTCATTTCCCAGGCCCATGCTTACACTTATCAAGGGTATCAGAATTCATCCGAGATTTGGGATGCATGGCTAGGCTTTAAAAGGCCCTTGTGGTCATTAGCCTAGTAAACACCTATGAACCTGTAAACCTATTGGTTAAGTAAAGTAGGGATTTGTAGCTTGCACTGCCAGCTCTTTAACATGTGCTGTCATTACCTCTTCAAAGCAGCATACTGTTAAGCACTGTGATACATTATCTTCCTTCAAATGGGAAGGGGGTGACTGCATGACTATTCACAAATTCATCCATGGCATGTCTAGCCTGTCACTCCTCGAGGGAAGCGGCTTGGTCTGAGGGTGGGTATTGTAGACTCAGTCGCCTTGTAATTCTAATGGGTTCTATGATTCCTATGAAAGACTACTAAATTATTCAAAAGGTAAGATCTCTCTTTGACAAATTCATATTGTTTCATATGTAACAGATGTAGAGAGTGACTGTTGGAACTATTCATTTCAACAGCTATCCTTGTTATACACATTTTATGTCTGCATATTTTATTGCAGTAGCACTGTTACTTTAAGAAATCCTTCCTGTCTAAACTAGCATCTTGTCAAGTTCCCATTTGTTACATAAAGCTTAGTTGCACTGAACCATATGACTACTATTTAGATGCATTTATTTTACTATCCATCAGATTAATACTTTTGTGCTGTAACTGTGGTCCCTTTCTTTATTGAGTTTACAAAAAACATCTAGTTTGACTCTAAACAAAACAGTGCAATAAAACCTAATTGTTTTCATCAAGTGTTAGACTGCCTTTGGTTTGCCCTTAAGAACATGTATGAAAAGCTTGTTATCATTTCAAAACAGCTGCAGATCATGGCTGGCAAATCAAATTATGTGCTAAGCTGAATTTATTAACAATTAGTCACTGAATGTGTTTTCCCTCTGTTACAGTTTATAGTTACATGGCACTTCATAGCATTTCTTATATTCAGGTTCAAGGTTGAGAACAGTTTAAGTCTGATTGACGACTTTTTTATTATGTTAATGGTTAGAAAGTGTTTTGTATTAATGTACATTGTGCTGGTTGCTACAGCTGAACAAAGTATAACCATGGAATGTACTGAGAACAAATCTTATTATTTTTTTACTTCATTTTCTTTTGTTGTACATATGCTCTAACTTAGCTGTGGCAGAGACCACCCTGATAATCAAATGGAATTTTATCTGTCAAACATGCAGGAATGAAACACCACAGGAAAAGCCAGCAACAAAGGTAGACCAAGAACTTTAGTGTAAACCTGTGTTTATTACTTGCTTTCGTCAAAGACTTCTTCAGAAAACAAATACAACTAATCAAAACATACCAAGTTTAAATACTATAAATATATTGGAGGGGCCATATATTGATTTGGCACATTTATCACACACTACTGAAGTTCCTGGTCACTTCAATTGTAAAAGCAAAGGGATAGTGTATATTGGGGTTTGTTCCCATTGTAATGCTTTCGACATTGGGATGACCACCAGAATATTATACACCAGAATTAGATTGGATGGGTAATAGGAAATTCACCCCGGGGATCACTTCTGTGGTTCTGCTTGACAGGGTCACAGGAAAATAATTTTCTTGGGTGGCGAAAGCCAGGTTACATTTTTGGCTAGGCTTGTATAGGCCCTAGGGCCAATAGCCTAGTACCTACCTATAAAGATCCAATACAAAATGCACATCAATTACAACAACAATGAAGTAGATTAAACTAGTTAAAATCACAATGGCAATAAAAGTGTATGGTAAATTATTTCCTAAGATGCACTCTACAATGTTTTAAAAAACATTTTATATTTACAATGTCATTTAAACCAGGTGCCTGGTCAGAATTTAACTTCATCTGCCACATGGCTTCTCTTTGTTCTAGTTGAGTTTTAAAGTCCCCACCCCTCAAATCAAAATCCTTCTGTTCCAATACAGAGAACAAAAACTTATTAAATTGGGGGCAGAACAATATGTGCTTATAAAAAAGCATTTTTAACATCCTTCTTTTTTATATCATAATAGTGTTTTCTAATTCTGGTGTGTAATGTTCTGGTGGTCATCCCAATGTAGAAAGCATTACAATGGGAACAAACCCCAATATACACTACCCCTTTGCTTTTACAATTGAAGTGACCAGGAACTTCAGTAGTGTGTGATAAATGTGCCAAATCAATATATGGCCCCTCCAATATATATCTACAGGTATTGCACCTGCCAGATTTATACACTCCAGATACTCTGTTAGTATTAACTAACATATTTCTATTTAAAGCATCATTCTTTTCAAATAAGAATTTTAAATTATAATGCTTCTTAAACACAAAATGTGGTCTAAAGCCCACTGTAGTAAAAAGATGTTGAATCCCCTCTAAAATTTTCCAGTTTTCTTTAATGATGTTTTGGATGAGAGGGGAATCAACAGTCATGTTTAAGTTACAGTAAACATTTCTCTCAACAGTCTCATTACTCATTAATACCAAAAATTCACAAGAACCTAACTCATCCCCCTTTCAAACCTATTGTTTCTGCCCCAAATTACATCACTGAAGGTGTTTTGTTGATGGTGGATTATTTTCTTAAGTCTTTAATATTCAAGTTGGACTCTTACCTTAAAGACTCATGGGATTTTTTTGAATTGCTTTAGAAATTTCACTGTGAACTTTACTTTGGATTCAAGCAAGCAAATAATGTTAACAGTAGATGTGGTATCTTTGTTTAGGTTTAATATTGTTTATTTGAACGGAAAAACATTTTCCATTCAAATAAATGAATAGTAATACCGAAAGTAAAAAAAACTAACGTTGACAATGTTGAACCAAATGCTCGACGCATTTGACTCGACATTGTTGTCAAAACCACCACGTGATAGCCGTATAGGAGCTGATGTAAATTAAACTCCTATACACCTGCCCTACTTATATAGTCTAACTCCGAGATCACACTACAGTGGGGATGTGGATGAATTTCCACTCCCCACTATACCGCGATCTCTGTGCAGATAGTCGACTTACACTTATGCGAATGCAGTTGGGCATTCGCATAAGTGGAGTCGACTATCTGGTGCAAAACTGTTCGTGTGTTCGACATTCTGATTTTTGGCACATTGCAGCCGACAGAATGTCATTCACACAAACAATAGTAAATCCTATGTTTACCTGCATCCCACATAATACAGGTGTAGACTATGTTAGGCAGTTTTTAAATAGATTCTCGGAGTTTTCTAATGATCAATGTAATTTCTACTGTGAACTTATAGATGTTTTATTGATCAATAATTATTTTATGTTCAATCAAAAACATTTTAGACAAATAAAGGGGGTCATGATGGGGTCTCCAGTGGCCCCCTCTTTTGCCAATATGGTAATGGTTTGATGGGACTACCAGACTTTGAATAATTTTGTTAACCTGTTTCAGGTTATGTTTTATAAAAGATTCATGGACGATTTGTTTTTCATGATCAAAGGAAATATAGAAAAAGTCCATGAGTTTGTAGGGGCCTTAAATGAAGGCTCTGAGCTTTTGAAATTTACCGTAGGTGATGTTGGATTGAAAGTGAATTTTGTAGATATTAATTTAGAATGGGATTCTTGTTTAATCAAGTTTTATAGTTGAATACATCATAAAAATATGTTCACTGATAGCTACCTACATTATTAAAGTTTGCATCCTGTTTTTATGAAGAACAACATCCCGAAAGGTCACCCTATAAGAGCAAGCCATATGACTAGTGAAGATTCACATTTTTTAGATGAAGTGGAGTTTATTACTCGGCTATTTCTTGAAAGGGGATGCCATGAGGTACAGTTGAGAAACATAGCAGAGTTTGTCATTGGCAGAAGGATGTCTCATTACCCCCCATCCCTACTGTTCCATTTGTTAACAATACAAGTAATGAGATTGTTGAGAGAAATGTATACTTTAATTTAAACATGACTGTTGATTCCCCTCTCATCCAAAATATCATCAAGGAAAACTGGAAATTCTCAGAGGGAAATCAAGATATTTTTAGGACAGTGGGCTCTAGGCTACATTTTGTGTATAAGAAGCATTATAATTTAAAATTCTTATTTGAAACGAAATAAAAACAGGTTAGTTAATACTAATAGAGTATCTGGAGTGTATAAATCTGGTAGGTGCAATACCTGTAGATATATATTGGAGGGGCCATATATTGATTTGGCACATTTATCACACACTATTGAAGTTCCTGGTCACTTCAATTGTAAAAGCAAAGGGGTAGTGTATATTGGGGTTGTTCCCATTGTAATGCTTTCTACATTGGGATGACCACCAGAACATTACACACCAGAATTAGAAAACACTATTATGATATAAAAAAGAAGGATGTTAAAAATGCTTTTTTATAAGCACACATTGTTATGCCCCCAATTTAATAAGTTTTTGTTCTCTGTATTGGAACAGAAGGATTTTGATTTGAGGGCTGGGGACTTTAAAACTCAACTAGAACAAAGGGAAGCCATGTGGCAGATGAAGTTAAATTCTGACCAGGCACCTGGTTTAAATGACATTGTAAATATAAAATGTTTTATAAAACATCTTAGAGTGCACCTTAGGAAATAATTTACTGTACACTTTTATTGCCATTGTAATTTTAACTACTTTAATCTACTTCATTGTTGTCGTAATTGATGTGCATTTTTTATTGGTTCTTTACAGTATTTAAACTTGGTATGTTTGTGAGTAGTTGTATTTGTTTTCTGAAGAAGTCTTTGATGAAAGCGAGTAATAAATGCAAGTTTACATTAAAGTTCTTGGTCTACCTTCCAGTGATGTTTCATTAGTTTGTGGTTTCTGGAATTTCAAACCTTTGTGTAAAACATGCAGGAATCTCTATAATCACACTGTAACATATTCTGTGTTTCTGTAGAGAATCCCAGTGTAGCCATCTAGTAAAATTAATATTTCATGTCTTCTTACACGGTAGGAATGAATTCCCAGAATCACTAGTGGAATTAGGGTAAACTATGGAAAGGACCAAATGACACAAGTATGAACAGTGTTCAGACTCAGAGATGGGTTCCCAGTGGGAGTGGGTGTGCATCAGGGTTCAGCTCTGAGCCCACCACTGCTAAAATTGGTGATTACATTAGCAAAGGGTAAAGATCAACAAAGCTGCTGTATGCAGATGATATGGTATTACATATAGAGTCTGAATAAAACCTTCAGCAAAGGATGGGGGACTGGAATGCAAAACTGAAGGCACATGGGATGAAACTGAATACACATAAGATTGTTGTAATGGTAGCAAATTGAGAAAATCAGTAGAAGCTAAGAATTGAGATAGAAGGGAAAATAGTGGAACAAGTTAAAAGCTTCAAGTAACTGAGAGGGATGATTTGGGAGAAGGGAAGTCTGAATAAGCAAGTCAAAGTTAAAATTAGAGGGGCTGAAGCCAACTGGCACAGAGTGTCAGGAGTAGTGTATGACAAAAGAAGCTGAAAAGTAAAGTGTACAAAAAGTGGTACAACTATATGGTATAGAAACCAGGGCAGTGAAGGTAGAGCAGCTGAGGAAGCTAGATGTTATGGAGATGAAGTGGCTGAAATGGGTGGTGGGATGCACATTGTGGGGCATACAAAGAAATAAGGACATCAGAGCAGAAGTCAAAGTAGCTCCAACTGCAGAGAAGGTCAAAAAGAACAGATTAAGGTAGCTCATGCGCATGTGCAGAAAAGCAGAAGACATCAAGAAGACAAAAGGAAACAAGGGCATTGCACCTTTCAACTGTCCGGATTTTTGCAGAATGTCCAGATTTTTGCCTCATATATTTGGTCTGTTTCTCATAAAGTTGCAGTTTTCTGGAAAATAATTAGCTAATCATTGAGAGTTGAAGTAAAAAAGTAATGGCAGACATTTGAATTTCAGACATCATACTCTTCAGAAAATTCATACTAATGCAAAACTCATTATTCTATCAACTATCTATGTTTGTAAGAGCAATATTTAAAAAAAAGTCTCCCTATTTTTGGGCCTTTGTCTCCCCATTATTTATTGCTTTGTCCAGATTTCTTGCTCTAAGCAGTCGAGAGGTATGAGGGGCATCCAGCAAAGAGATGGATGGATTGTGTGAGAGAGGACCTGTGAAAGCCAGGCATGAGTGTTGAAGAAGGTAAGAGAGTGGCATTAAATCGAGAGAGATGGTGACAGTTGACATGACACCCCGACTCCATTAGGAAATGGGAAAAAGATGATGATGATGATTCTTACGCTGTAAGAATGAATTAGTGCTTGCTGCTTCAATAGTAGTTCTCCAATCCTTGTCAGATTGTTGGTAGTATTTTTCAGTTTCTTGTTTATGTGCCCAGGTACTACTACATTGGACAGTAAATTGACTGGCTCCTGCCTTTGCCAATGCTGATAAAATTGAATACCTTGTTGTGTATACTCTGTTGCTATCTCTATTGTACTTTGCAGCAAGCAATATAAATTTTGTAATGTGGATGACTGAAACTGATCTTAACTCAGAGCCGCACTGACTCTCAGAGGACTGAACAATATCACTGTTCTTCCTGCATACCTATAAGTCGTCCTTGTGGTGATTTTTATGTTATCTTAGTACACTTTAGGCAATTTCACAATTGCATGGCCCATGGCAATCATATAGTGATGCATGCAATACTTCTGTTATAAAGGACATTATTTAGCCGGTACAATTTTAAATTCTGTTCGTACCTTAGCATCCAGGTTAATACATTTGTAAGTTCACAGGTCCATAGATTTGACTGACAAGCTTATTGCCTGTTGGCTTTCAGAAAGCTTAATTACTGTAACCTCACTACCTCACTCTAGTATTTTCTACCATATATGACCCACATAAATGAATTTCCACAATGTCAAACATTTTTTATACTGGCAGAGGTGATTGAAGCTCATTTGATCACTTCTGCTGGCATTAACTTTGTGTGAGATCCTGAACAGTGGGGATTCATGGAATTTGCCATTTTCCTGCTATAGAGTGGTCTTGCAGCTGGTATATATAATTAGCTGGGGGTGCAGAGGAGCTTACCTCCTGCAAAACACAAGAGTTCTGTTTTTATTTTCATTATTTTGTGCTTTGATCTTTTTGGATCAATGTTTTTTCATTTGATGTATTTGTACTTCCATATTTTGAAGTACATCCTTACAGATAGATAGATAAATAGCTAAACAGAGGTTTACTATCACGAGATTGAAGTCTAAGACTTTGAAAATCATAATTCCTGACCATAATACCAAAAAAACAAAACTCTGCATACCGCAATATCAATATCCTAGACTTGCCTCTATGCAGGACTTGTATTAGCACTAATTCCTGGGTCCATACCTCTGCAGGAGCCATATTAGCACTTATTCATGGGTTCACATTGGTAGGGAGTTTTGATATTTGTCATTTGTAGACATTGTGGCCAACCTAGTGTGGTCAAGTGGAATTCAGGGTGGTGGTTTTGTTCATGAGTATAGGATGGCAATAGGTGTAGAGCCTCCTTTATTTG
This sequence comes from Protopterus annectens, assembly GCF_019279795.1. Taxonomy (NCBI): domain Eukaryota; kingdom Metazoa; phylum Chordata; order Ceratodontiformes; family Protopteridae; genus Protopterus; species Protopterus annectens. Next base: position 1,258,367,965 of record NC_056743.1, read on the forward strand.
CATATTGGCTAGGACTAGATGTAAGTTTAGGATGGTGATAGGTGGTTGGGCTGCTCCATGATTTGCCTATTTGTCTATGATTGGACAGGATCACAGAAACATTCTGTCTGTGTACATCAGAACCCACTGTAAAGGGGAAAAAAGAATGGACAGGGACAACTCTCTTCAGTAACTCAGTACTGTAAACTAAACTGCACTGTTTGTACTGCATTAGTCTGCCTTATTGTGCCTGTGAAATCGTATTCTGTTGCTGTTTTCACTGTTTGCAAAGCATCTGTTTGGATTGTTCTGTTTTTCCCACCAAGCAGAGTCTTAAATAACTGATTTGCATGCTGTTTAAAATATTCTTTAGTGTCTCCTTGTTGTTTTTCTACTGTTTAAAATATTTTTAGTGTCTCACTGTTGTTTTTCTGCTGTTTAAATTTTTTTTTAGTGTTTCTCACTTAAATTAGGCTAGCTAGTAGCTATAGCATAGTCCAAATACAAGTTTGCTGCATCTAGGTCAGTTAGCAGTGGCTGTTGTATTCTGAGCACATTTTCTAAGCCATCTTTGATTGAAAGGGGCCCTTCTGCATCCTTGTGAGAGAAGTGTGCTGACTGGAACCTGTCTGGTGAAGTGTGATTGGTCTAGGGCTTGGAATAAGCACCCTAATTGATTCTTTTTTTTTTTTTTTTTTTATTATTTTAAGTTTTTAGCTTCTGGTATTTAAGCCCTGCATTTAAGCTTGCTTCTGCTTGTTTGCACATTGTGCAGCACGGAGCACTGTCGCTCAATTGTGTGCCATAGCCGGACAGATAATTTTGATCATTTTTTCCTTAGATACAGCTATAGTACATTAGTGTAGTACTCATCTTTAGTACATCTCCAGTCTAAGAAGTATTGTTAGTGAGCTGTGACCTATTACGCCACCAGCCAAAATATCCCATCAGAAATACCCATGTACAGTGCACCTCCTAGATCAGTCCTGAAAGTACCCCCTTTGTGATAACAGTTCTTCAAACCTAGCATTATGGACAGTTGGATTACCCTTGTTTCTCCTGCCGGCCTTGTTGACCTGAGTCTCCTGAGGCAGTGTAGCAACTGCTTCATGTACACTGGCAACCCTCTACTAATAACTCACTCTAGTACAGAGTGCGAGACATGTATCTACAGCAAGAATCTTGAATCCATGCTCTCTCGCACTCAAAATAATAAACCTCAAGAGGTTGTCAACTCACCCACCACTACTCATGCACATAGTACCACAAAGCATGCACCCAACACATAAATCAACATACGCAGAGGTGTTCTCAAAAAAGTACCAAAACTCCAGAGACCTCTAAAAAAAAAAAAGACTACTACAACTAACATAGTTCTCACAGCATCCAAGACACATAGCAACACCAGTGCCTCACCTTAAGGCGTAACACTCAAAAAACAAATTTTCTTGTCATTAGAGATACAATACTGAGACACACAGATGATCTACTCACCAGATTAGATAAGAGGAGAAAGTCACAGTCAGCTGCCTGTCCGGTGCCAGGATTCATCAGACTACGCATGTACTCAAGTCTCTCCACTACAAGTACCATAATGACTCTGTTATAGCTCATGTTGGAGTGAATGACCTGAGACATACCTCACTGGACAATATAAAGAGAGACATGATTGAGCTCTCTGAGTATGTGTCCCAGGCAAGTATGTCCCTAGCCTTGAGCAGCATATTACCCTCACCTAGAATGATGCCACAGTATAAACAAAAAATGACTGATTTCAATAATTTGCTTAGTTTTTGGTGTCATTCAAAGGGGATCCAGTTTCTGTCAGCCTGGATGACATGGTCGACAAACCTCGCTGCTTTGCCAGAAATGGTTTGCAACTGGCACGACTTAACTTTTGGCTACTGGCAAAGGCTCTTGCCTTTCCCATAGTGCCTTTTTTAGGCAAGGTCTCACAAGCAAAATTGCCAACCATAACAAAATAACAGTTATGCTGCTAAATGCTAGGAGCGTAAACCAAAAACTGCACACCTTGGAAGCACTTCTATCACCAGAGGATGTAGATGTCTGTGCAGTCACAGAAACTTGGTTCAAGGCCTCAGAGAGTACTCTGGCCATACAAGGCTACAATGCCTTCCACATCTTCAGACCGCAAAACAAACATGTGAGAACCCATGGAGACAGTGTTTCTATCTATATTAGGGATAAATTCACCTCCCAACTAGTTAGATTGGACAACTCCATGAAATGAGTCCAAGTTCAGATTACTGTAGGTAAGACCCCCATTCAAGCCATAGCTAGTTATAGAGCCCCCTTCATGGATCATGATGTGCATAAGGCCTACTTGACCAAACTGGAGTCAATCCAAATATTGCCAAACACTCTGGTCATGGGGGATTTTAATTATCCCACCATCAACTGGGAAGCCTTCTCTAGCCCTAACTCACTAGCGCAAAAGTTCCTTGACTTTGTTAACTCAAATGCCCTAGAACAAATTGTTCAAACCCCAACAAGAGGAGCAAACATACTAGATCTGGTCCTCACTAACATGACAAACAGATGCACCATCGCAACTGTTGGACCATCTTTAGTCAAATCTGACCACAAATCAGTTACCTTCGAACTGGTATTAAAACACTTCACCAAAGCAAACTATACCATCCTAGGGGAAGGTATAAATACCTTCCAAGCCCCACCTCCAGCTGGAAGTGGTAACTACACCAAAACTTACACTAAATCCCTGTACAACCACTTGTATAAGTGTATAGACTCAGCTGTTCTAGAGAGAATAAAAACCAGAGCCTCAAATAAAAGCAAGCCAACCTAGTGGACATCCAGCATCAACAAACTTCACAACAAATGCAAAAAGTTGCTGTCTAAGAAAACTAAGGCAAGGCCCCAACAATGGAAAAGCACCCACCTCAGCCTCAACAGGCAAATAAAAAAATGTCAAATCCTCTAAAGGTAACTTTATGAAGAATTTAGCAATCACAGCCAAGGATAACCATAAGGTCTTCTACAGCTATCTATGTAGCCTAAAAGGTAGGACCCAAGCATATGTCAAACTAGTGACTAACAATATCACACACACTGATCCCGCAGTGATAGCAAACCTGGTAGTGGATAGATTTGCCAAAACTGTCACTCACTTATCCCCACTAAACGTATCACAAACCTTGCCTGCAACTCCTCCCCCCCCCCCACTCTACATATCCAAAGAGCAGGTCATTAACCCTTGTCTAAGGCAAAAAACACAGCCTCTGTGGGACCAGATGGCATCCCAGGCTGTCTTCCAAACAAACTAAAACATGAATCAGCATCACCATTAAGTACTCTATTCAATCAGAGCCTAATCACAGGCTTTGTTCCTGTGGAATGGAGAACAGCAACAGTTGTTCCCCTCCACAAAGTTGGCTTAGCAACAGACCCACAGAATTATAGGCCCATAAGTCTGGGAATTATAGGCCCATAAGTCTGATCAGCCTCATCTGTAAGGCCATGGAACGTATCATTATGGACCTCATAAATAAAGACATAGGTGGCATCTAAACTTGATCCAACCCAATTCAGCTTTGTCAAGGGTAGATCCTGCCTGTTAAACCTGGTGGATTTCTTGTGACCAGAGCCACTGATAAGGGCAAACCTGTGCACACAGCATACCTCAATGTGGCAAAGGCCTTCGACATAATCCCACACCTGGAATTACTGATAAACTTAGCAAACTCAATGTAAACCCCTTTGTGGTAAGATAGGTTGCCAACTGAATCACAAACCAGTCACACACTATCAAAGTGAGTGACTCCACATCAACCAGCAAACCTGTGACCAGCGGGATGCCACAAGGGTCAAGTGCTGGGCCCCCTACTGTTTGGTATACACTTCTCAGAAGTTCAGGCCAAAACTAAGGGGTTGTGGCTGACCAAGTTTGCAGATGACTGCAAACTGGGTGCAATTATTAAATCCCCAAATTATGTCAGTATACTTCAGGAGGGTCTTACACAGGACAACTACTGGTGTCTTAGTCATGGTCTTAAACAATGCAAGGAAATGCATCATCATTTCCTTTAGTAAAAACATTGTCCCTTCACACTATCAGATTAACAACAGTACCCTATGTACCTACGAAGTAGTAAGAAATCTGGAATCACAAGTAGATTGTGACCTTAACTTTGACCATCATGTGTCTACTGTAGAAAGGAAGGCTTTCTACTTAGCACACTTAATTAGCAAAGACATTGCCTCTAGAGCCAAGGAGGTTATAACCCCTCTATACTCATCACTAATCAGGCCCACGCCCCCTTCAACATGTACCATACAAAGAACATGCAGCAATTGGAGAGACCTCAGAGGTTTCTAACTTGGAAGAACAAGGGACTACAGCACATGCATTACACAGACCGACTAAAGTCCTTGTCACTATACTCAGTATCATATAGACTTTTTAGGGGAGACTTATGCCTGCCTTACAGAACAATCTCCAACCTAAACCTAATGAATTTGCTGCACATTCCTGGGGAATAAAGGAAACTCTGACAGAATATGCAGAATTCTGAGGATCTCTGAATGAGAAACTGGTTGAAATGGAGGACAGATCAATATGGGAGCATATACTTTTTATGGAAATACCAGAAGTAGTGAAGGGGGAGGCTTACAAGAATTTCATGAAGGGCTGTATCCACTAAAGGACAGGAACAGCTAAAACAGAGCTGAGGTTTGAAAGAGCTCAGAGGGTTTTTGCAGCCATAACAGGCATTGGGTTTGCAGGATATAATGGAAGTCACTAATGGTAGAGGGGAATTTACATATTATTCTAACAGATATGGAACCTGGGTGAGAGTGGACAGATGTTAAATTTCAACAGAACATATAAATATGCTATACCAAGCTAAACCTGTCATCTACCATCAAATACGTAAAAAACTAAACTTTAACCCACTCACATTCATCTCATCCCTCAAATAATGTAACTGGCATCCTCTAAAGTACCTCAGCCTTGATGACGTAGTTGAATTTTTTAATACTACTTTCCTGAGCGTCCTTAATTACCATGCCCCCAGAAGACTTTCCAGAACCAAAGCACAGCCCTCCCCATGGCTACAGAAAACCACTAAGTCAGAAATGAAAAACAGGGATAAAGCCTGGGAGCACTGGCGCAAAACCAAAACCCCCTCAGCTAGACAGAAATTCCTAGAACTACGCAATAGAGTCAAAAAGCTAATAAAACAGGACAAATTCCAATATTACCAGTCTGCCCTAGACTCCTCCCAACACAACCCCAAACAATTTTGGTCCTCGATAAACTCCATCCTCCATCCAGGTAAAGTCAGTACTCCTCCTCCTAACATCCCTCACTCCTCCAAAAATATTGCTACCTCATTCAACACACACTTCACACAAACCATAATATCACTAGCTAAACAACACAACCCCCCTCCCCTCTAACCCACACCTTCAACTAGTAATCTCCCCACTGCCTTCTCTTTTTCTATTGTAGCTACCTCCAACATAAAAAACTCTTAACTAAACTTAAGCCAAATTAGCAGCAGACAACCTCCCAAGTGAATATCTACAAATCGCAGTTGATACTCTGGCCTATCCAATATCCATCTTGATTAACCAATCTCTGTCAGAAAGTTACATTCCCACACTATGGAAAGTATCACATATAATTCCCCTCCACAAAGGCGGCCCCTCCACAGAACTAACCAATTACCACCCCATAGCTATTCTCTCTCCACTCTCCAAAATACTAGAGAGATGCATTCACTCTGGTCCCACACAAGCAACTCATCTCTGTCCTCAATAACCTATCCTTCTCTCAATCAGTCACCAACTGGTTTCAGAGTTACCTGTCTGACCGCCAACAATCTGTTGTATGGCAGAATGACACATCTCCCCAACTACCTGTCTCTATAGGGGTTCCCCAAGGATCCATCCTTGGACCCCTACTCTTCTTTATTTTCACCAATAAGCTAGCCTCTGCCACTAAACATGGCACACTCATACAATACGCAGATGACTCAACCTCATCTGCTCAGCCCAGTCCCTACCCAAACTGCAAAAAGTCACACAGGAAGCCTTTTCCTCTGTTGAAACTTGGTTATCCGATGCCCAATTAATACTCAACCCAAACAAAACTAAACTACTCATCTTCCAACTCAACAAACATACTCAAAACAACTCTCACTTTAACATCACAGCAGAAAGCACCACTATACACCCAACAGAACACACCAAATTGCTATGAGTGGAAATAGACAATAAACTAAAATTCGACATTCGCATATCCATGAGTATAAGAAAAGTCCACAAAAAAACTAGGAGCATTATACAGAAATAAGCAACTTCAGTTCTCACCAAAGCAGCTAAGATTTCAGTGGCAAATTCCCACCTTATCTCCATCCTACTTTATGCCTCTCCAATATATACCAACCTAAGGCAATGCAATCTAAACAAGCTAGAGACCTGCTACAACAACATCGCCAAATTCACCACAGGGGCATTCTACCGTAGTCACCACTGTCTCTCACTTGCTGAACTGGGCTGGCTTGAACTCCCTCACCTCCTTCAATGGTATCAACTCACACTCGCCCACAAACTAGTAAACCATCCACTAAATGTCCCATCCCTCCAGAATCTACTCCAACCCTATCGCACCACCAGACCACTAAGATCCAGCAACAAAAATCACTTGCAGATCACTAAAGCCAATAACTCTGCTGGTGAAGCACTATTCTCTTGCACCATAGCCAAATTATGGAACTCCCTCCCACCCACAATTACCTCCGTACCATCATGCACCCACTTCAAAACTTTACTAAAAGTGCACCTAAAAACATGCTGGCTATGCCTTTGCAACTCCCACTCTAATATCACCCTCCCCATCCAACCACTACCTTTCTTTCCACTCCACTAACTACCTTGATTATAGCAAGCTCAGATGATCATAAGCCAGTACTTATTATACAGCAGGAACTTCTTCTTGTAACATTTGTTAATGTCTGTTATGTACTTCACAGATAAAGATACTAGTTGTTTACTAATGTACTATGTTCTTCATCTGTAACTATGTTTGTAATTGTTAATTGCTATGTAAATCCAATGTAACTACTGTCTGTATATGTTAACTGTGGAGCTTTTCTCCCTGGGCCCCTGCTGAAAATGGTCCTACATCCAGTCGGACACTCCTGGTCAACAAATGTAAATAAATAATAAATAAATAAATAAATGCTATAAAATATGAAAAAAGATTTGGTGTCAATGTTGGATCACAACAGTATTCTAATGGAAGTAGTGTAATGAGGGGGTGAATTCAAAGAAACACATTGGCACTTTTCAACATATCCTAAAAAAAAAAAAACAATCATTTTGAAGTATGACAAGCAGAAATGCTGAAGGAGACAGATACCTCTGAATGGGAGAGAAATTCGAGAGGCAAAGGATAAATACAAGGGCAAAGTAAAGCTTTTAACAAGTACATGTAGCAGAGAAATTTGATAGAAAATGTAGGGAAATTATCAGAGGGCCAGAGACACAATAAAGGGGATGCAGGACAAATTTAGGACAAGAAAGGATAGGGATTTAGGAACACAGACAGTGACAGTGAGAAATGATATGGTGGACTACCTGGACTCAATAAATGGGTATAGAATAATGAGATGCTTGTATTTTGATAGGAACCCAAAACTAGCAATGTATTTGCAGCAAAGATCAAGAAAACAGACAGTAGAAAGAGCACTAAACAAAATCAGAGACCCATAGACAGGGAAATTAGAGAGAGACACACACAAAGAAAGTATAACAAGTATTACAAAACTGTTATGAAGGAATACATGGGCAGGATGGAGGACTAGATCAAAGGGAAAGGGAAATGGAGGAATATTTTGGATACCTTTTCATTACCAAAGATCAATGGGGATGAAACAAGGAATTTTCTCCAATGCATAAGTGAAAATGAAGAGATCAGGCCAAAAACAAACTGAAGAAACATAAATTAAAACACAAGTGGAAGTCTGAAGAAATCAAACTGCTGCAGGTAAAATCCAGAAAAACTTTAGAAACTTTTTGAAATAAAAACTTGTTTAAAACTATGAAAGATGAGCACTTTCGTTCACAAAAAATACACAAACTTCATCAGATAAATATTGATGGAAGTACACATACAATTTGTAACTTCTGTATTCAATTACATGACCGCCAAGCCCCCAGGAAATGAAGCATCATCTTAAAGGAGCCACCACTCTAAGGGCTTTTCACCAGAAAAAAGGAGGTCATTGTCCCACTGTACTTATCCCTCATTAGACCCATCATAGAGTACACCTTCCCATTTGGTATGTACCTCTCAAGACATCTGCAACAACTAGAAAGGCCACAGAAACACCTCACTAAAAGAATCACAGGTCTAAAGCAGATGCCCTATGCTGACCGACTAAAAACCTCCAGCTATACTCTGTCACATATCGTCTACTCAGAGGCTCTCTGCTTAACATACAAGGCCATGTCAAACCCAGAGCTGTTGGACATGCTACACTTAAAGAAATCCCAATCCATCAGAGCCACATGCTCCAGGGACCTAAACATTGTCATCACAATGAACAAAATATGCTGGAGGGATAGGTTCCTGACCCAGAGATTCCCCATACTCTGGATTAAACTGCCCATACATGTCAGGCAGAGCGCCTCCTTGGCCCTCTTCAAAAGGAACTTTGATGACTGGATGGGAGATAGGAAATTTACCCCGGGGATCACGTCAGATGCCCTGCTAGACAGGGGTCCAGTGAAGTAAATACTGTGGGAAGAAATAGCCAGGGAATTGTTAATGCCAGGCTTGTACAGGCCCTAGGGCCGATAGCCTAGTACCAACCTATGAACAAGGAAATTCACAGTGTGTAGCAGAGTCAATTCAATTGACAAAATTTGCAAATAGCATCTTGCAGTCGCATTGCAGTATATGCTACAGTGATATGATGCCATGTGGACAGAGAGTCCATGGGAAGAATGCTTGATTGCTACAGTCCCAATAACCCATCTGATGTCAGTCAGTGATAGCATTTATGCTGTTCAAGGGGCAGATGATGTGACACTTGGTGGTAGCAGATGGAGGCATGCATTTAATATACCACTGGAGGGATTGATTCCAACAGTGCACAGAGATGGGTGCACATAGGGATTGCTAAATAAATGGCAGCAACTTCAACATTTTAACATTTTCTGAGCAATTTTTTAACATGCCATTTATAACATCCTGCCCCATGACATATATTTAACATTGTCATCGTGTTTATCCTAAAGAACAGTTTCAAGCCATTACTGTGAAATAACTTTGTGTGAATACAATTGCCCCATATAAATTTAATATTTTTTGTGGGGATCTCTAAGACCTGTTTTCCAAAACTTTGATTAAAATTTATTTTTAATGTCAAAGTTATGAACCCATACCTACGTAGGCAAATATTTAGCAACCCATCTCATTTGTACTATTACTATATGGCTCCATCTTCGACATTTCATCTATATGCTGGCATTTACCATTCCATCATTTTCCTCTTAGCACGCATGAAACTGCCACACAAATGTGTAAAAAAAATCACAGCGTCTGGGCAGTAGGCTAGAGCAATGGTTGATAAAACTAATACAATTTTTACTAAAGAAGATATTTGTGCATTTTAACTGGCTGATATTTTTAGGATCTGATAAGGGCACATCCACAGGTGACTGAGGTGAAATTCATTGAGTGTGACTTTCCTGCAGGGAAAAGAACACCGAAATATATAATGTTGAATGCTGTTCTCCATAAGAAACCATTGCTAGTGGTAATTCAAAGTGAGTGCCAGCAAAGATTCACTTGTTTTGGGAGATGTATCCCTTCTTAAAGATGGAGCAACTATGGGGTTGATATATATACGTCCGGTGATGTGTAGGGTTTGTCCCCCATATCGGGGTAGTCAATAAACCTACAGACTTGGTTAAATGGTCCAAGTTCAACATGAAACACGTTACACTGAAAATATTAAACATAATTGCGTTAAAACTCATAGGTGATACTTAAATTTATTAGTGGACTGTTTTATCTACCCATCTTGCATCACTAGACTGTGGAGCTGTCACTGCCATGTCGTAGGTGAGGTTTCAAGCTTTCATTTCAGGAAAGTCAGACAAAGACAAAGCAAAAAGGTACACAAAACATTGACATTGTTTATCCAAAAAGTTGAAGGAAAAGAGGCACAGCGGGCTTTGTCCGAAACGTCCAACAATTTTGAAGTGAAATCAGAAAAATACTTAAAAATTAGGGGAAGTGGGAGAAATATTCCTCATACTGCCTTACCAGGAAATCTGAAGATGCACTGAAGGTATTGGGAATGTGGTGGAATATAGCAACAACCCACACCTGGGTGTGGGTAATGCTGGATTTACCCACGGTTAGCGTGGTTTGGTCATGAGGGCGAAGCCCGAGGGACCAAACAAAGCCAACCGTGGGTAAATCCAGCATTACCCACACCCAGAAGTGGGTTATTGCTATTATACAATGACATTATTTAAAAAAAAAATAATTACTTTTCTTAAATAATGGCATTGTATAATGCCTCCTTGCTGCCCTTCCGCAGCTGTCTGGTATTCTGCGGCAGTTCTGATGTACTGCACATGCGTATGCCTATGCAGTACATCAGAGCTGTGGGCAAAAGCAACGGAGAAAGCAAGATCTCCATTGCTTTTTACAAACTGTCTCGCTATGTTAAATGGGTTTAACATAGAGAGACAGCTTTAAAAAAAGCAACGGAGAATCTCCGTTGCTTACTTTAAAGCTGTCTTGCTATGTTAAACCCATTTAACATAGCGAGACAGTTTTGAAAAAAGCAACGGAGAATGCAAGATCTTCGTTGCTTTTTAAAGTGTCTCGCTATGTTAAATGGGTTTAACATAGCGAGACAGCTTTAAAAAAAGCAACAGAGATGCTCCGTTGCTTTTTTTAAAAGCTGTCTCGCTATGTTAAACTCGTTTAACATAGCGAGACAGGCTGTAAACAGCAACGGAGATCTTGCATTCTCCGTTGCTGTAAAAAAGAGTTATACTAATGGAAAAAGTCCAGAAGAATTACTATAACTCCGATTTACAATGTGCACGCTGACCAGTCAGCGTGCACGTTTTGGAATATTAATGGGGGGTCATGATATAATCCCCATCTTTTCAGAGGTCTAAAAAGTGGTTAATTCTTACCAACAGATGAGATTTTGTAGGAGACGTTACCCTCTAGGCTAATACATTATTGCCAGATTTAAAACTCAGTAGCGTGGAATTATTTTCCATGATTTGTGTGATATTAGAGTCCCAGAGCCAGCCTAATAGTTTCAGTACTATTTTAGTCAAAACACTTTTAAAAAGTGTCCGAATTCTTACTGTTCAAATCAAAAGAGGGGCGCATGGTGTGAGTGTGCTGAGGATGGAGGTGGCATAGCTCTCAACCTTCCATCTCCAAAATGAGGAACACTCACCTTCATAATGTGGAACAAATGGGCAAAATGTGGAACACATACTAATGGCATGCTAACAACTTCAACTAGGATGGTCATAAGATGCTTAAAATATGCTGGTTTTACTTATAAAGAAGATCATTTAATGAATTAATATGATTAATTTCTATTTACCATGGATTTCACTTAAAAAACTTCCTAACACTGAATGTGTGACAGACTCTTTCAATGATGAACTTTGAGGAACTTAGAGGAACATGAACTTTTTAAGTCCCCAAATGAGGTACTTTCCTTGTAATGAGGTACACTTGAGAGATATGGAGGTGGGGTGTTAGGAATAAAACATGTTGCCTTAATGTTCAGTCTTTTTCACCAGAGCAGATATATCTTAAGTGGGTAAATTGACAAAATGCGTAATTCAGATTCAAACATTCCCTTTAGGTCTGTACAAATAGAAAAGTCAGATGCAATAATGTTTGGGATTTAAAGCTGAATACTTCATGATTATAAAACCGGGTGTGCTTTACAGTTCGGTGAGGTCAATATGAACGGGGTTATTTATTACCTTATCTCTCTTTTGAAATCGGGATTTCTAAATAACAAAACGACTTGGCAAATTTGATAAAGGTGTGGTACTCGGAAGGTGTGGCTGTGTGTCGAGGTTGTGTACAAGTTAAATGCACTACTTGTACAGCGTTCACTTCTGTGTATGTACCAACATGTTTGCTGGTGTCCTATCAGTCACCCGTCCACCTGGTACTAAATCTGTATGATATTTAGCCAGTTTGTAGTTTCATCTGCTCATCGGAATCTTGTTACTTCTGGACCTTGATGGGACGTTGTGTAGAAGGAAGAACTGAAGAAATACCTACTGTCTAGACTCTAGACAGAGGCACAGAAAGTGATTGTAGTTTGTCTCAGCACTAGAAGCGCATCATCACTTGATCGGTTTTAAAGACTCCAGATGAATCGCATAACTGTAGTCTGTGTCCTGGTCTTCATTTTTGCATTGGGTGGGTTTTACAGGATCACTTCCAAGATGAAGCCCGGTGACTTGTTCTCCCTGTTACACAAAACGATCAGTGTTTCAGATAGTTCCGCTAGTACTCCATCTCTGCAGTCCAACAGGATAGACTTCACAGCTCAACCTCCGGTGATGTTTGTGGAGACCACGGAGACTCTCAAACCACAAACCCTGACAATCTGTGCTGTAGAATCGGCGGCCAGAATCTATCAGGACCGGTACATTTACTTCTTCCTAAGGGGTCTCAAAAACCAGACCTGCTTGCAAAGCAAGACCGAATGCCCTGGTCTGAAACTCCTCACTGATTTCCCAAACGTGCAGCTTCTACATTTAGACCCCAAGGTGATTCTGGGGGGCACTCCGCTAGCGATTTGGTATAACGAGGTAAGCTGGCAAATTTCAGGAATTAAGCAATATCTTTCTTAAAGTCTCTCTTTAAATGCAAGGTCCTGGCAGCAGGTTAAACAAACAAAAAGGAAGCCAATTACATACACTTTACCAGCTTCAGACATCAAAGTTCAGTAAGGCATACTTGTTTGTCTTTTCTAATATCTTATAAATAATCGGGTATCCATTAACGACAACTTATTGTTTTTTGTAACTTTTTCATAATTTACCCTCTTACTGTCATGGCTACAATTCATCATTATTATAAGGGTCTCCGATAACAACTGATTCGTATAGAGATAGATGGATAGATAGATAGATCGATAGATAAATATTTCTGTTTTAGAAGCACTTTTCTTACAGACGTCTTATTACTTTGAAGCATTTTAATTACTATAAATTTTCAGTCGATGACTGCTCTTGATATTTACTAGCAGGAGACCTTAGTTGCTCTGCACCTCCTGTTATACTGATTCGACGTCTATTTTTTCTAGGTTATAGATATAGTTTGTTATACCATTTATTTAGGCTAATTAATTCTGCTCTTAATATCCATACATCCCTAATCCTGAAATCAAAATAAATTTAGGAAATGCGGTCCACTATTTCTCTACAGCAAATAAAATATGTCTTGTAATAAACGACAGGGAATTCTATGGGCTGGAATAAATTAAGGTGAATACCTGTTCAAGGCAACATTTTAGTTTTACTGGTAGATAATTATTTTCTCAGTTTACAAGAAACATACCTCTCAAGTGTATCACATTATGAGGACCCTTCCCCATTTTAAGTAAGGATGTTTCAGACATATGTAACTTTCTGGATTATCTAAACAAGACCACATAATTTCTTAAATTTACTTTTACTTATAAAAGTGGAAGTATTAATTATTTGGATGTGGAAATAATAAAAAGACACTGAGAATGCATGTTTTAAAAGTAATATTTATAGAAAGCCCACGTACTGCAACAGTCTCTTGCATTATAACAGTAGTCATCCAGAGCATGTGAAAAAGGGTATTGTTAAAGGCCATTTCGTTAGATTGGCCAGTATGGTCACTGATTAAGTTGATTTTTGACGCAAATATGTTCCTTTCTAGAAAATATCCACTAGGTTTAATAGAAAAAGTTAAGAATGAGATTTTTGAGAAAAGGGAAAATAGTGTCATCTTTCCATTGTTAAGGAACAGTACGGAGAACCATGATTTACGTAATGGGGTCTTAGAGGATATTTTGAATACAAATAAGCAAGAATATTCCTGTTCGTTTATCACCAAGTTTTCTTCTGACAACCAAGGTTTGGTTAGAAACCCCATCTAGTTGTCAGAAGGGGTTCTACAATTAGAAATATACTTGAATGGAGCAATCAAGACCACAGTAGAAAAGGTAGTGTGAAGAGATATGGGTTTTGTTCACAGAGGCTGCACATATTAAATACAGATAAGGTTAGAATTAATCATATTACTATTATACCTAATGGAAATTTTAATTGTAATTCTGTTGGGGTTGTCTATGCTGCTTTATGTTGCCTCTGTAGTAGCTTCTGTACAGGAAAGACAAATAGAAAATGTAGGGAGAGAGTATATGAGCATATTAGAGATATAAGAAATACTAATAGTAATAATGCCCTATATAGACATCTTGAGAATTTTCCCATATATAGTTTCAAGTTTGTAGTTTTGGAAGGATTGAAAAAAGATTTGCATGGTGGTCCATGGGCTGACTTATTAGAGTTTAAAGAACTTTGCTGGCAAATAAAACTGAATGCCCATGTACCACCTGGTTTAAATGAGTGTACTAGTAAAGGCAGTTATTTAAACCCTCGTTCTTATATGATTTAATGTAGACAGAGGCTTCGGGGGAAGTCCTTTTATGGTCTCCATTTTAATTTGATTAATTGAATAATTTTTAATTTAATTATATCTATTTTAGGACTGGGTATAATATGTCATGTGCTTGTTGCTTTTACTGTTTTATACCACTTAGTTGTTCTTAAAATGTTATTCTTATGAAGTCAACTGTTATAACCTGACAAAAACACTAAATAATAAAGTTCTTGCTGGTATTTTGGAATCCTGTTCGTGTTGGTGATTCACTTGGATCTGTTTTTACTTGGATGTATTTTCAAGGCCTGTCAGAAATGAAATTCAAATCAGAAAAATTGGCAAATCTATCCCATTCCTTAACAAATATCTCTCTAATAGCATGGGCATCTGCATTATAATCTGTAATAAAAGCATTTTCATATTCCTCACTTCCCACATGGACTTTTTCATTAGTCCTCCCATTATTTGATAAACCACAGCAGGTGGTCACTAATAAAGTTAGATAAAATGTGTTGGAAATGTTATAGCCTCTGACTGATTGAGACACACTCTTTCATGTTTCATTGCTGCACTTTCTTGACACAGCAGTTATTAACTAAAGAGTGTGATTCTGGAATGCCATCACAAACAGTCTAAAAATGATTGATACATTCCCCACTTTCAAGCCTTTAAGAAAACAATAACTCAGCCACTTCTGATTATGTTCATGCTCTTCACCTGTATGAGACTTTCCTCGTCTCTTATTGCTTTCCCCATATATCCTTCATATTCTTTTCCTTAGCCAAAATACCTCTACCTTTTCTCCATATTTAATTATTTATTTATTTGCTCACATTCAGTTGACTCTTTAGTTTACCATGTACACATCTACCATATCGTTTTCCTCTCATTTTCCACCTTCTTCACCATCAATAAATATCCCTTATTGGCAACATGTCTATTAATCACCCTTTAAAATGACTATAACTCCTATGCAAAATGTTATCTTTCTCTCCACACTAACCCCATTTTCACCCATCTCACTTCAAGCCCTATATTTAATTCATATGTATTTCACAAGTTTCTCCAATCCCTGTCTTGTCATGATGGATAGCCCATCTGTCTGGTTGATGTGCACATATTTGTCTGTGATACTTTACACTTGTACATTATAAACTGAGATGTACAATATGCTGACATTTACTGAAATGTACTTTTCCATTGTTACTTCTGGACACTGACATTTTTACAATTGTAAATATACATCTTGTTTATAATATGTAGTGAAATTATAAATTCAAATATCTGTCATTGGAGTTTTTTCCCCATTTTCTACTGAAAATGGGACTTGCTCAGTCAGTCTTTCCCAGTAAACAAAGACAAATACATAAAGTGAAAGGTGCTGCATTTATTTTATAATTATAATTCACTGACATCTACATGGTACGGAATATCACAACTCTAGCATCCTACGCACACTTTCAATGCCAGAACATTTTCTGAAAAATAAACTTAAAAAGCATAAGATAAACAAATATAAATATTTGGTGAACAATAAATGTTATTAAAACTCTACAAATAGCAATGTTACCAGTAAGAAGTATTCTTTACAGTGTTAATAGTGCATTCATTGTTGTTTCATAAAGAATGTAATATATTATAATGCACACAAACCCACAATTATATTTCTTGCTAAACGTTTGCAAACAAATGGTCATATCTTGGAAACTGTACAGCCTAGGCATATACTGTAAGAACATTATTGTTAAAGCAACATAAGCTTTCACATGATGACAAGAAGTTCCTTTGTGAGTGCATTTTGATTGAGATAATGACAGAAATGTGAGAACATATGCTTACTTGTATGATTAGCAATATAAATAAATATCTCAAGATGTTCAACTTACAGTGCAAATATCAAAGGCAGCTTTCTTCAACAACATCTAGGGTTTCACCTGATGTAATAAAACAATTTGTAAGTCACTTGTTATTTGAAGTTTTAAGTGCATATGGAAATTTAGTTTATTTTTATAATTTATATCAAACAACTAGCAATATCTCAGGAATAGTTTGATAGAACAAACATTGACAATGGATGTTCCTGTTTCCCACCATGGTATATCATGCTATTCCATAAAGTGATGAAAATATAAACATAAATATGAAAATATGAATATTATGTGACAGCGATTCATTTTTCTGCTGCAGGACATTCTAGATTAACAATCTTGGTGTCATTTTGTGAATAATCCCTCACAGGTTTTGATACTTCCCATTATTAGCTGGTAAGTCACTTAGTTAAAGAATCCAGACCCATAAAGGTCTGGATGCCATAAAGAGCTATGGGTGTTGGAGCATATCAAAGATGATGGTCAACTAAACGCAGTAATCTTTCAAAGCTCTGCAGTTCTTTGTATTAACTGACTGGAAAAAATCAACCTGCTTACATATTTCCTCAACAAATAATCTTATTATACTCTGTTTTACCAAAACACAAAAAAATAAAGTAACTTTGTGAATACTTTCCAGTCAAATTTACCTTAAGAAACTCTTTGGGAACAAACTGACTTGAGTACTTGGAAATATTCTCACTCTGATTCTTCTTTGAAAAAAAGATTTGCAACTTATGATGGCTTCTCTACAGGAATTATCTGTGAAAATGAATGGATTCCAGGAAAATCTAGATAATTTAAAAGAAAACCATTCTAATGAAACAAACTTATTGAAAGAAATATTTCACCTACAACAATTAAAGTTATCTGACATAGAAACTGCATTAATTGATATAGATGGCAGGCTTAAAGAAGAAAAACTTCAAACTGAGCTTCTACACAAACAGAATACCTGGCAAAAAATAAAGTGGATGATCTGGAGAATAGAGAGAGGGAGAAGATGTAATATCAAAAGTTTTGGTTTACTAGAGAAAACAAGAGAAGACATGACAGCCTTTTTATCTTCATGGATTCCAAAGTTTCTGAACTTACAGAAAGGACTCCCCTATGGTATTGAAAGAGACCGTCATTCTATTGGGAAACCATCTCTATCAACCTTAAGTTCCACTGTAATAAGCTTTCTGTCATTTCTCAATAAGGAACCGGTTTTAAAGTCTGTCTGGGCAAAAGCTGCTCTAAGTTTGGCCAACACAATATTAGGTTTAACAATGACTATTCTTTGAAAATTATTGAGAAAAGTAAGCAATGTTGGCCAGTTCACTATCAAAATATGGAACGGCACTTAAGCATAATTGGGATGGCTGAATGCATGTTTTCCAGTTTCCATAATGCTGATCCGGAAATGTTTGAATCCTCATTAGCAAGTAGTTGTGTGCATTCTCTAATGTGGGATCAACATCAGATTATAATATTATTAGTATGTACTAACATCTTCTTTATATCCAATTAGATGCAGTTAGTAAAATTTGTTATATATCTTCTTACATATATTATCATGAAAGCTTTACATATTTTAGTTATGTTTTTATGACAGTTTATCTATGGTCTTTATTTATGCTTTTTGGTTTATATGTCTTTAAAATGTTAATTGGTTTATATAATCTGATTGGATGAATGGATTTTTGAATGTATTTAAGCACTCCCATGAATGTATGTATTTTTAAAAGATCTGAAGAAGCTTATATGCGAAAGCGCTTATCTGTTGAATAAATTTTATTCATTTTTTATATTAATAGTCCTGTTTCACTCCGTTCTCTACAGTGTGCTGACGTTTTAGATTATTTGATTTATTTTGGAAAACGGAGAGTTTATCGGGTTATCATCGTTCAGTTTTTTGGTCTTAAAATTATAATATGAATGACAAAGATAAAAAACAAGCAATTGATTCTTTAAACTGAAAACATTTAGATTTAGTAAAACATGACAGAATTAGCTCTTAAAAAAATGAAATTAAACTCCTATGCTATGTCACCTTAACACTCCATAATCTATCAAAAAGAGTAAAAATAAGCTTGAGTATGAATAACATGCACATGACTAAAAACACCAAAAATATTAAAAAAACCTATACTGATACAGGGGATATACTAGAACATTTTAGACAACATTATGTTTTCCTTAATAAGATGAATCGATAAAACGATCTTTCTGAATCAGAATTTAATTCATTACTTAATTTAGAAACTTTAAATAAAATCTCCTTTGAACTAAACAGAAACTTGCTAAAAACATAACTTATATAAACACCAGTCAAAATAAGAAGCTTAATATACATCTTTTAAAGAAGTTCTAATTGATATAAAAATAGGAATAATTCCTCCATCTTGGAAATATTCATGGATTTGTCCAATATTAATAGAAGTTAAAGACCCCCATTTATGATCAGACTATAGCCCCATATCTAGTAAATTTGACTACAACATTTTCATGTCTATTTTAGTAGATAAATTAAAAGAGTACATAGCTAAATTAATTAATAATGACCAGTCTGGCTTTATATATAAGAGGCAAACTCAAGATAATATAAAGATAATTCTAACTTTAATAGATAATCTAAACAACAAAAAACAAGAAATATATTATGTAAGTCTTAACACAGAAAAGGTTTTTGATTCTTAAATTTGAACTATTGATTCAAAATCTTAGATTTATATAATTTCCAGAATGAATGTATACTTCTATTAGAAAAAAAATGTAAAAGGGAAATAAAGCATGTGCCAAGTTAGGCCCCTTCTCAGAATCAATTGAATTTAAAAGGAGAATAAAGCAATGCTGCATTCTTCCCCATTCTATTTGCATTAGCAGTTGAAAGCTTAGCAATTTTGATCAGAAATAGTACTAAATAAGAGGTACCAATATAAACAAGAATTATAATTTGAAAATAATGTTATTTGTAAATGATATTATGTTAGCAATTTCAAACTTGAAGGAAACTATGAAATAATTGAATATAACTATTAAAAGTTTTGAACAACTTTCTGGTCATAATTTTAATATTCAAAATCAAAAAAATTGATCATAATTAAAAATGAATACTAACATGATACATTATGATATTATTTTTTTAACAAGAAACATCTTTATTAAATTATCACATATGACATAGGCAATTATGCATTTATATAAATGAAAAATAAATCATTATATAAATGTAAAATAAATCATATTGACATACTTTTAATTACAAACCTTATAAATCACTTATAGTCTATCCTGTCATTGTCAGACATTACATTGCTCATTCAAATCCTGCTTTCTTTTAAACCTCATTCCTCCTCTACATGTATTGTTACCACAATTGCCATTTTTCCTATTTAATTTTCTCATGCCCTTTTCTAAAGATCCCAATTCCAGTTGTTTTATCTCTGTTACTATATTCACTACTTCTAGTAAAGTTGGTTTAGACTTTGATTTCCATTTTCTATAATTGCTTTTTGGCAGCCACCATAATTAGATTCAGCAAGGTCTTACTAAGTCTAGGCAATTCTGATTATGTATTATAGCTCAAAAATAATTTTCTTAGTTACACCAATTTGTTCACCCAGAATCACTGACAGAGCAGTCTGCAAGGGATCTTTAAAGTCTGCCAACTCATTGCACTCCCAAAAAATATGTTCCCAATCATATCTTTCTTCCCCATAACACCTTCAACATTTGCTGTCTTTGGAGTCTACTTGGGATATAAAAATAACTATGTAAACACTTACAAGCAAAGATCCTAAATCTTCTAGACTTTGTTGCATATTCGGGAGACATACATATATCCCTCATTATTTCTTTGTGAATTTCTTATCCAATCTCTCTTCTCAATCTTTTCTAAATTTCCTCTGATTGATTATTATAGTTATCATGCAATATTTTGTATGCTCTATTAATTATTATTTTCTTAAACAGCAGCTTCTATTCTAGATTTTATTAAACCTCTACCAGTGCTGGTCTTTCATTTAGCATCACACTAGATCTTGGAATCTAGGAGGTATTAATTTTCCTAATTCAGAAATATATGCAAAAGCAGCAATATTTAAAGCAATAATCAATTGGATAGATACATCATGCTATTCTAACTGGAAGTCTCTGCATATTTCTTTCTTAAAATAATAATAAAATAAAAATCAATAAATTGTTTTCCGTTCCCAATAATAATAATATTCTGTGGTTATATCTATGTAATTTTATTTAATATAATATTCACTTACCCACACAATCAACCTACATAAATTCTATTTTTAAATCCTTTTAATAAACTATGGTTTGATACTCTGACTCCTTTTAAGATAACAATAGACTTTTTAAAAAAAAATCCTTTACTCGGAAATTTGAATAGTGGGAACAAATAACTTCTTAGCTTGGCATGGTTGTCTTGAGGGAATAAATATTTAATCAATAAGTTATTTAGTATCATGATATAACTTAGATTCATAAGACTGGATAATCTTACAATGTATATGGGGATGTGCTTAAAGCAAGTTTCCTTCTCTTATTCTTTCCTCAAACAAAACCCACCTAGATTAATTACATACCTTTCAGAATTTCTATATAATACACTAGATTCAGGTAACATAATTTCTACTTTACATAGTCCCTTGAAACTATATAATAATAACCTGAATATTAAGTTCTGGAAATGTATAGTAAAGGATCAAACGACATTATCAGATAAAAATAAATCATATATATTATTACTGATTAAAATACTTCTCTACTTTCATTTTGGAGTATTTGTACATGGAAATTCATTCATAGATCTTTTTTGACTCCAGACAAAATAACTAAAATTTCTAAAGATAATATAAGTATCTGTTGGAGATGCACTCAAAACTGTAAGGCAGCTTGGCAACATTTTTTATATGTTTTTCTTTATGTACATACTGGAATTCTACTTCAGATTTTCTCTAAGCATTATGTACTGATATTTTTACATTAAATAAAATGTTAATTCTTTACAACATCCCACCAAATAGTAACAAAAAACAGTATGAATTGTTAAATCCTCTGGACTATTCTAGCAGTTGCAAGAAAGATTATCACCAGAATTGGAGGAATATATCTCCGCCACAGTTTCAAGAATGTTTGTTATCATTGTCATTAAAAGGAGTGATTGTAAATGATTCCACAATCAGGAAATAAAGGATATTTTCAAAACCACTTATAAAAGACCCATTGTCTATGACTCTTTCTTTGACTGACTTTAATAAAGTTGCAAACATATCTCCTAATTCCAATGTCTGAATTATTAATCTTTTTGATTCCTCATTCAAATAGGTGGTAAATTACAAATATAAAAGTTGTTTGTTTTATTGAAATTATAAAAGAATGTATTATTAGACTATATTAAGATTACAAGCAATAACATTTATTTTGATTCAGTCATGCCTTGTAAATACTATAAATAGTTTATTATGTTTCATCCTTTTTTTATCTGCATTAATATTTTGTTAAATTCATATTTGTTTGGTTTATTAAATTTGAACGATATTAAAAATTTAAAAACAATTTAATAAAATCTTCAAGAAATAAAACAGCAATGGGTATTAACTTGAAGTACAAAAAGGCACTATAGACATGAATGTGATAATACCATCTTCTTGATGCATGCTTTATGTAGTGATAATGCCTCCTAGATGATAGTGGAATTTATTAAAATCATCTTGTTCTTTACTGGGCAAGTAGGACGTGATTTTAGTGAATATGCATCATCTTATTGTGTTTTACTCCTTAATTAGTACATAGGCAGCCTTGTTATAGCTGGTAACTGACCACTCTGAGTAATTAGTGGTTATGTTGTGCTGTGCCATAAGTATGCACAAATACAGTCTGGGGTGCCCACCAGACTGAAATTGCCACACATCCACCATGTTGTGAAATGTAATCCATTGAGTTAATCCCTTAAATGTATTGTGCAGGAATATCTGTTCACTGCACAATCTACCATGTGTTATTGTACTTAATGACCTTAATAAATTGAAATTTTCATGTTAGGTACTGTAGATAGACTTATTTTACATGTGCAAGGAATATTAACAAACCACACTGGATTTCTGAGTCCATGTCATAAAAAGTGATTAATCATTTTTGTTTATGCTGTGACAGAAACTTTCATCTATGTAGACACTGGGGTGTAAGCTCTAGAACATGAAGTGAGAATGATTACAGGCTAAAGAGGTATGCAGTAGTTAACTCAATTATTTGTTTATTTGTTATTGTTGTGATAGACCATGAATAATACAGAATAATAAAAAAGAGCTGGAACTTAAGCACCATGCTACTATTCTAGTGGTTGGGTAAGTAAAATAACAACCACTCAAAACTGTAACTTCCTGTTTAATGTTTTCATAGGTTCATAAATGTATACTAGGCTACCAACCACAAAGGCCCTTATAAGACTAGTCATGCAATCCAAATATGACCCACAAATTTGACTTGTATTTGATTTATATGAGTGATTTACTGACTGTCTCTGTCAATCACAGACATAGGACAGACCAGGGGTGAATTTCCGATTACCCATCCATTGGTCCAAGTTGCATTTAAACAGCAATAGGGAGAAACTCTGCTTCACATGAATGAGGAGGCTGTTCCAGAGAATGCGAATTCTCTGAGAAATATATCTGACTCTCCAGCATGTTCTGTTTATGCCACAGTCAAAATGTATGTCTTTTAATTTAGTAGCTCTGATGCTGTTTCTTTTGTGGGTGTGTAAAAGGTTCATCAAAACAGGGTCCAGAGATGCAATGTATGCCAGCCAATGATCACTACTCGGAAGTCTGTACAATACCAAGTAAAGAGAGAGGGCTTTGAGGTGATCAGCATAGGACTTTGCATTTACTCCCTATATTCTTTTGGTAAGGAATCTTTGTGGATGTTCAAGTTCCTGCATGTGTCTGGTCAGGTGCATACCAAAGGTGGAATTATTCTCTATGATGGATCTGGTGAGGGTCAAGTACAGTTATATGATTACCTCCCTGGACCTAGATGTCATGCCTTTGATTATAAGTTGAGCAACATAGAAAAATTTTCTTGCTACTTTGAACACATGATGGTTGAAGACTAAGTTACTATCTACATCAGTTCCCAGATCCTTGACTGGTGAATCAACTTTTAATGATGTTTTATTGACTTTCCAAACGTTACTATAATACCTTTCTTGGCAATGAATTTTAAGCCATGACTTTGGCACCAAGTGTTTGTATTTAACCTTCCCGATGAGTGTTCTCATCTTAGGGGGATTCAGTGATTGCTCTCACTTTGCAATCATCTGTGAACTTGGTTAGCCAGAAGCTTTGACATCCAAGAAGTAGATGCCAAAGAGGAGTGGGCCTAGCACAGAGCTATGGGGAACTCCACTGGTGACCTGCATCTTTGTGGAGGTGAAATCACTGATTCCACCCTCCTATGACCTGTCAGTGAACCAGTGAGCTATCCAGCATGTTATAAAGGGGTTTAGTTTCCTAGCTCCTTAAGTTTGTTGACAATGCCTAAGTGGGTTATTGTATCAAATACCTTAGCCAGATCTAGGTAGGCAGTATTTACCATTTTCCCCTAATCCAGTGCCTTAGTGATTTTTTCCAAAGAAGTCCACCAGATTCAGCAACCATAAATTTCCTTTGAGAAAGCCAGACTGGGATGCAGCCATTGTCTGAAGGTCTCCTATGTTCTTGTTGAAAATTTCCATGATAACTCATTCCATGGCTTTGCAAATGAGACTAGTCAGACTAATGGGTCTGTAGTTTCTAAGATCTGTTGAAGAGCCTCCCTTATGAAGGGAAAGGACTGTTGCAGTCCTATTGATCATCTACTATACCTTAAGTAATGGTGAGTTTTTTTCCCTCAATGAGCCATCCCAATTATTGTTATAAGCACTCACCTGATAGAAGGCTATATGGAAAAATAGATGAGAATCTAATGTTTCCCATTAAATGGTTTAGTAAAGAATGACCAGTTAGCATAATTGTTAAGGTCTTCACTTCCAATACACAAAGCATAATGCTCAATCCTGACCTATGGCCAATGCTTGCATGGAGTTTACATGCTCTCCCTGTGAGTCTGTGGCATTTCTCCCACATCCCAAAAAAAAGATGTTCAATATTTCCACTTCAAACACACAAGAAAATGCTGTTGTGGGCAGCAGCTTAGACTCTACATGGTGCCTATGGGGAAGAGTTGTGTAAAACAACAACTTTAAGCATAAACTGTGGTGCACTGTACTCGTAAGATAGGAGACCAGTCATTACAGACTGTGATCAGGCCTAGCCACTCAATGGAGTAAAAATTGGTTGCGTGATTCAGTTGTGTTGACTAATGTTGCCAAAAATGGGCATTGGTATTTGCCTATTTGCCAGTGATAAGTGGGTTGAGGGTCCAACCTACACCACGGACTCATGCTAATGAACGGACATGGATCTATGTGTTCCTACTGGCCACTGTGTGTCCACCATAAAGCCCAGCAGCCCTGAGTCTATATTTTACTGGATGGCCAGTGTCTAGCTGCCAGTTTGGGTCACCTGGATAGCTATGTCGAGCGAAAGTTGGATGTAAAAGTAATCAACCTATCAAACATGAACTAAGAATGGCTACACTAATGTAGGCTCACTGACAGGACATAGCCTGGAAGTGGATGGCATGATGGTAAAGAGGATAATGGACTTTCTGTGTATCTAGGAGACAAGTTGGAAGGGCAGTACAGTAAAGCCACTTGGCTTGGGATCCAGAATCTACTACTCATGAAGAGGACAGACTAGAATGATATAGGTATTGTGGTGAGGAAGAGGCTTCAGAAGACAGTGAGGGATGTAATCAAAATCTGTGACAGACTCATGGCAATCACACTCCAGTGTAAGGATAGCATTATTCATAATCATTCATAATCTCAGCCTAAGCCCCATAGTACATAATAGTAAGGAAAAGAGTACATTCAGACAGCAGTTGCAGGGCTTACTGGATAAAGTAGGACAACATGAATTGGTGTGAAAGTGGAGGACCTAAATGCACATATCAGGATTGGGTCCACATATGTGGAACAACAAAAATAAAGAAGCAGAAGCTATTCTAGACTTCTGTCTGACAAATGGCTTGATGGTGACCAACACAAAGTTTAGCAATAGGGTTGCCACCTTTCTACTGTGCCATTTCCTGACAAACAAGCCCCGCCCCATGCACAATCAAGCCACACCCATTCCTTTTAATAGCCACACCCCTTTACTCTAGCACCCTTCAGCATAAGTCTTTAATATCACATACAGTTACCAATAAGTAGAAAAATGTGCAACAGAAAAGACAGTTCTACAGTCCAAGCATCCTATACAAATCATGTAATCATATATTCACTGTAACATCAAATGAGCTAAGTTTTGGTATAGACGGTATACCCTAGAAAACACAGATAAAAGGTAAACAGTTGTGATGACAAACTAGACAAAAAAGCTACATTTAAGCCTCACTATACTACGAAGACTGTACACCCTAGAAAGACACCCTAGGAAGAAACACAGGTCAAGGTAAACATCACGGTGATGACAGACTAGAAAGACAGATCTACAGTCCAAGCATCTTATACAAATCATGAAGTCATTATATATTCACTGCAACCAAGTCCAAAACCAGATTAGAAACTGTTCTAGTTAATCACCACATGTTGAACATCTAGATAGTTACACACATCTTGTCACCATCAATGAATGAGATAGTGCCAGCACAGCTAGTGAATTAATATAAATTTAATACTTAAAAATTCACTAGTAGCTGTGCTGGCAATATTTCATTCCCCTTGTCACACTAATCTTTGAAAATCTACCTTAATTCCAAAGAATTAATCCATTAAAAAAAATCCACTTACCTCCAGAAAAATCAGCAGCAGGGCTACTAAAACAAGCTCTCAGCAGCAGAAGAGAACAGGCAGCTAAAGGGCCAGCAAGCAGGGGAACACACCACCACCCAGTCCACAGCACTTCTCCTCCAGCCAGGGCAAGACTCCAGCAAGCAAGGCAAGCAGCAGGGCTAAGGCAATCCTTCCAGGCAGCAGGGCTTCCAGGCAGGGCTTCCAGGCAGCAGACAGGGCTTCCAGGCAGCAGGCAGGGCTTCCAGGCAGCAGGCAGGGCTTCCAGGCAGCAGGCAGGGCTTCCAGGCAGGCTTCCAGGCAGCAGGCAGGGCTTCCAGGCAGGCAGGGCTTCCAGGCAGGGCTTTCAGGCAGCAGGCAGGGCTTCCAGGCAGCAGGCAATCCACTGAAGATGACGTCCAAGCAAGAATTTCAGATCTTAAAGCACCCTTTGTACAAAAGTAAAAGGTAAAAACTGAAGCTGAAGCACCGCTTTATATTCATAAATTTTCGCGGGCTTTGCAGGGCTTTGACTAGTAACTCTACGTGTTGATTGGCTGCTTGCTGCACGAGCCTCATCTGCAGCAAGCAGCCAATCAACGAGAGTCCAAGACGGGAATATATATATATTTTTTTAATACGCGCTGACGAGCCTGACGTCGCTATTTCTGGACTCCGAGTGCAAGAACCGGAGAACCGGAGTGCCCTACTGATTTCCGGGCACTCTGGAAAAAAAACGGAGGGGTGGCAACACTGTTTAGCAAAAGAGACAGTCATAGGATCACATACAAGAGTGGCAAACATGCAGCAAAGATAGACTTCCTCCTAGTAAGAAAAGACACTGAGGTAGAACCAGTAATTGCAAAGTCATCCCCAGTGCAACAGTCAGCCCACAGCATAAACAAATGGCTGCCACAGTCAGCTGCAAGTTACGTTTAGAGAAGACTTTTAGGTCAACTGAGACAAGGCTGAGGACCTGGAAGTTGACTGGAGAGACAGCATAGGAGTTTAAGGAATTTCTCAGGGCTCAGAACTTCCAAGATGGCTACATACTGATCAACAGCTTAACTTCAGCTCTCCCAGTGTGAAAACAGAAACTGAAAAACAGCAGCTACTGATATTGTCAGTATGAGTAAAATTCAGTTACTGGCTGGTAAGTACACTGCCTGGATGCCAGCAAAAAAAAAAAAAAAAAAAAAAACAGCCTAAAAGAAGAACCCCTACGGTTCCAGAGATATGAACATTTGTTTGAAACGTGAGGACATAATTTGATTCTGTCAAAAGGTTTAAGCTTTGCCCATTGGAAGTTACAGTGCAAACATTCTGATCGCCACTGGAGTGAATGAGATAATTGGCATGGTGTTCAAGAAAAATAGTCTTTATCTAAAAATGATATTATTTTGTACCTGATGGAACCAGAAAAGGAAATCTCAGTGTTGCAGAACATTCTGAGACAGATCTGTTTTTTTTTTCCAAGATATAAAATTAATGAAGGTAAAACAAAGACTATGGCTATAAACTATGTATCCAGACATGAAATGGTTCAGCAATATACCCATATTTATGGAGACATGATAAAATGAAGTATTTAGGGGTATGCATTAAACAGGATTCTGTTATAGATGCAAAGGATATATGGAAAGAGACAAACAAAATATAGCACAAAAAATGAGAAACTGGAAGTTTGCCTATGGATATGGATAGTAAGATGCAAGTACTAAAATGTTTTAGTCCCTTTAATTTTATACACAGATCAGGTATATTTTTATCAACCAAAGGAGAAGTTGTGGATAGTAATTAATAAAAAGTTGAAGGATTTTATTTCAGAGGGGAAGAAGGCAAGAGTCAAGTGGAAGAAGCTGGTCATCTTAATAGAACAAGGAGGTTAGGAATACAGGATTTAAAGGGATATTTTAGAGTTACACAGTTAAAGCTGTTATACTTATCTCAAGCAGAAAGCTACATTTCAAAGTGGAAAAGGATTATGATGAAGCAGGGGGGAGGGATTCAAGAAATAAGGGAATAATTGATTTTTGGATGCAGGTCCTTAAGTAGAATAACAACAGTCATACATAACATCACATTCATAAAGTAGCAGAAAGTATATTAAGAACTAACCCAACACTGGATGGAGACAGGAAATTTGGTTGGAATTTACTGGAGGAAACTGGCAAAGGAACCAAGGTGCTGGCATCAAATAATTAGAGAGGGAAAGGTAACATAATGGGAAGAGGCCAAGAAGATGTTTGGATTGCAGGCTAGTGATTGCATCCCCTGTAATTGATGGATATCACAGTATAGACAAACAGAAAGCGATAGAGGAAATTAAATGAAAGACTTGCACAGGTTGCGTTTTTAATTGAATCTAGAACGGACGTTGCAGTTAAAAAAATGGAAAATTAGTAGGGCATATAGCATATTGCATGATAACTATAGGAATTAAACACAAGCAGGCAAAAAATATTGAGAGGTGAGATCAGATATGCAATTCACAAAGAAACAAAGGACAAATGTATGGCTCACAAATATGCAACAAAATGCAGAAGTTTTAGAATGTTTGCCTGGAAGTGTTTGCATATATACTTTTAAACCACAAGTGGACTCCAAAGAATTTTTTCTCAGGTAGATGTCAAATGTTGGAGGTGTAATGGGGAAGAAAGAGGTACCTGGGAGTATATGTTCTCAGAGTGTAATGAGTTGGTAGACTTTAAAAATTCCCTACAGTGTACTCTGAAAGGAATATTGGTCGAGCAAATGAGTGCAACTAAGGAAATTATTTTTTGAGGTAGGACACAGGATCTGAATTGCCTAGACATAGTATGACCTTGTTAAGTTTAATTCTGGTGGCTGCCAAAAAAGCAATTACAAGAAAATGGAAATCAAAATCTAAATGAACTATACTTGAAGCAGTGAATATTGCAACAGAGTTGAAAGAACAGGAAGTGGAATCTTTAGAAAAGGATAGGAGCAACTTACATAGAAAAAATGGGAATTATGGGAACTATACATGCAAAAAATGTTTTGGAGCTGGAAAGAGGTTTAAAAGGCAAGAACTGAACAATTTCTGTAATGTTGCTTTGATTATATAATATACATCAATATATGTGATGTATAGCATTTGTAAATGTGAACTTGTTAATATGGTTTGATTACCTTTATATAAATATGTTTGCCTACGTCACAAGTAGTAATTCAATAAAGGTGTTGAAAAATTAATTACTCAGGGCTCTAATACCTCAAAAGAAGATGAAATAGGTGGAGTTGAAGAAGAATGGCAACACCTCAAAACAGCATGTGGGAGGAGTATAGAACAGGTGTGCAATCTAGCCAGGTATGGAAATAAGGTACATAAGGAAAGCTGGAGGTGGAATTCAGAAGTCCAGGAAGTCATCAAAAGAAAGGTCTGCATGGAAAAGTGGGAGATAGAAAAGATGGACCACGCTATGAAGGAATACTGGCTGGCTAACAGACAGGCTAAGGGAGGAGTTGCAATAGCAAAGAACAAGGCATCAGAGGCACTCTACCAGCTTCTGCAAAGTGACTCAGTAGATGGCACAAAGAAACTCTACTAGGTTGCAAGGCAAAGACAGAACAATAAATAAGACATCTTTCATAATGAATGCTAACAACAACCTGCTCATCCATGCACAGGATATCACAGGCAGGTGGAAAGATTATTTCCAGCAGCCTTTGAATGAAGAAAACCCTACAGAAGAAGTGTTGCCCCAGATACAGCCTTTGATGAAAAAAAGAGGAGGATTCCTCTTAAAAGAAGTAAAAACAGAACTAAGGAAAATTAAGTCAGAGAAAGCAGCAGGCTCAGATGAGGTCACAGCAGATATGATCAAGATGTTGTGTGAGATATCGAAAAAATGGCTCTTAAGAGCACTCATTGCAGTATAGAGAGAAAGCAGCATCCCAGATGACTGGACAATAACCTTACTGATGCCAGTGTACAAGAACAAAGGGGACACCCACAACTGTAGATGGTACAGAGGTATCAAACTCCTGTCACACTGTATGAAAGTTCAGGAGGGGGCTGTTGATAAACAAATAGCCAGAACAGTAGAAAGCAAAATGGGAGATAAGCAGTTTAGATTCAGATCAGGATGCAGCACAACCAACATAATGTTCGCAGTGATACAGATTTTTGAGAACAAGCTAGAAATGAGAAAATAGTCCACATGAGCATTCCTACACTTGGGGAAACATATGTCAAGGTCCCAAAAAAGCTGCTATGGGCAGTTCTGCAGTGGCTCAAGTACCAGAAATATTGGCAGAATTAGAGCAGACTATAAACAAGGACCCAGTGACTCAAGTATGAACAGTGTTCAGTCTGACAGCAGGGTTTCCAGTGGGAGCGGATGTGCATCAGGGTTCACCTCTGAGCTATCTGCTGTTCTTACTGTTGATAGACTACATTAGCAAACAGGTCAAAGAAGACAGATCAACAAGGTTGCTGTATGCAGATAATGTGGTATTACAGGTAGACTAAGAGAGAACTTCAGCAGTGGAATGGAGTGCAAAACTAATTACACATGGGATGAAACTGAGTACAGATAAGACAGCTATAATGGCAGCAAATTCAGGAAATCAAAAGAAGCTGAGAACTGAGGTAAAGGAGAAACTAGTGGATCAGGTTAATAACTTCAAGCATCTGAGAGGGGTAGTTGAGGAGAAGGAAGGTCTGAATGAGGAGATCAAAGCTAGAACCAGAGAGGCTGAGGCCAACTGGCACAGTGTCAGGAGTAGTGTATGACAGAAGAATTATAAAGAAGTTGAAAAATAAGGTGTACAAAACATTGGTGTGACTAGTACTACTGTTTGGGACAGAAGCCTGTGCAATAAAGGCAGAACAGTTGAGGAAGCTAGAGGTGATAAAGTGCCTGAGATGAGTGGTAGGATACATAATGGGTGTCAGGCAAAGCAATAAAGATATGAGAACAGAAGCCAAAGTAGCTCCAATTGCAAAGAAGGTCAAAGAGAACAGATTATAGTGGCTTAAGCATATGTGCAGAAAAGCAAAAGACAATCTGGTGAAGAGTATTTGGGATAGGCAAAAAGGAGATAAGAGGAAGCAAGGGCTTCCCGCAAAATGATGGATGGATTGCGTGAGAGAAGACCCTAGGCAGTCAGGCATAACTATTCAAGGAGATAGTACAGTGGCACTGAATGGAGAGAGATGGAAACAGTTAACATGACACCTTGACCCCATGTAGAAAATGGAAAAAGGGTAGTTGATGATGCTGATGATAAAGAGCCTCAAGGGAAAAAAAAACATCAAGTCTAGAGCACTGAAAAAAATAAAAGGCAATGATGGTCACTTCCTTGAAATTAGATTACGTGCCCACAGTTGTAGTGAAGAATGGTTCCCTTTCTGACATTGTATAGCAGCACAGAGATGACTAAGAGCTGCTGGTGGAATAGCATAGGGAGGTGTGTGTGTGTGTGTGTGTGTGTGTGTGTGTGTGTGTGTGTGTGTGTGTGTGTGTGTGTGTGTGTACCTTTTTCTCTATTTTTATTTCTGTCTTAAATTTCAGTTACTTTGTTTCACTGTAGTACACTTTCCAGCTTCTTGTATTGGCTTAACTTCTTGCAGAAGCAAAATATAGCAATTCAGGTGATTCAGCAGTAGGAGTATTTTTTAACAAACCCAAAAAAAGATATATGTGACCTACTGCTTATATAATGATGGCAGCAAATAGTTTGAATTAGCTGAGTGAAGCAATGCTGCATCAATTAGCTTCACAGGTTTGTAGTTATCTGAGGAAATAGTCATTAATGTTTTCTGTTTACAGACCATCAGTGAATATCTCAATAGATGACTATACACCTGTGTAAATAACAGTGATCCCGGCTGCAATAATCAGTTATTAGTTGTCATGCAGAGGTCTGCAGGAAGTGAGATTACATACTGGGACCCCAGGCTCCATTTTCAAACAGTTTTCTTTCTTGCTGTTGAGTATTTCACTGTGTTCCCTCAGCTTGTCCTCTTTGGTCTCTTGCTTCCAGTGTTTTTATGCTATAAAACAAAACATCTTTTTTTCCATAATAAAGTGGAGAGCAGAATGGATATAGAATATAGAATTTCTACTCAACAGGCCATTTTCCCAAATAATTTTTCCATTAGAACTACATTCAGAGTACACAAGGAGTTCTCCAATATGTTTTTATTTCTTTTCCTTAATCATTGTTGGCTACTCCAGAAAAAATATATAAAGAATGGCATTAATTCTAGTCAAAATAAAATGATCTGAGTCTCCTAAGCAGAATGGTACTGTATTTCTCATTGCAAAGGAGAACACTTCCATCATGTATGGAGCAAGACATCAAAGTGTACTACAGAGATGTGTACATGCCTGAAATCCCTCTGAGTCATACATAAAGCAAAGTGATGGAGACATCAAAGTGCACTACAGAGATGTGTACATGCCTGAAATCCCTCTGAGTCATACATAAAGCAAAGTGACGGTACTGTCAGAAGACAACAGGACTGGAGAAGAGATGTAGAAGCTTTCCTTGGTGTGGTTGATGGGGAGGCAAGCAGGAGAGCCCCTGTCAACATATTTATTGGCTGTACTGTCATTTAATTTCCAATGACATTGAAAGCTTTGCTTTCTCCAGTGTTCAGGGAAGACTATTGTAGTGGAAAGTGGAACAGGTTTGCCTGTACATTTGATAGACAATTGTAAATGAGGCATGTATAGAAGAAATTTCAGTTATGATGACTCAAACAAGAAAAAATTCATGCAAGATTATGAATTATTATATTTTAAGTTTTCATACTTTTTGCATGTCAGGTTTGTAGTTGGATTCTGTAGTGTGATTCCTTAATAATACATAAATGATCATTTAAGAATGTATATTGACTAAAATCCTCAAATTATTTGAAAAACTATTAATCTTAAACATATGTTAATATGAATTCTTGACTTATCAAAAAAAAAAAGAAACTGAAAATGTTGACTTATCAAAAACAAAAATGAAAAATCACAATATGTTAGATGACACATGCCCCGGGATTCAATAAACTCCTTGTAGGCTGTGAGCCCTGATGTACAGACCTAATCACTGGACCTGAGATATAGGACACTTTACACATTTAATCTTAAAGTGAGATGCCACATATGTGATAGTCTACCCACTTGGTGATATAGCTGTTCATGGCCACATATGACCATCTAGATTGAATACCTCAGTGTGGCTTTGTGTTAAATACCTTGACTTAGTCAAGTTCCACAATATGATGCTGTTGTCATCATGCATGCCTTTGATGACCTCTCTGTGGACCTCTATCAGATGTAACAGACACAATGTAGCATTAACAACTCACACAGGTCTGTTGCACACAGCCAGAATATTACTAGTGTTCATTTAAAAGAGGTCCATAATGACATATTGGTCTACCTCAGAGTTGAGGAGACTCAGGATATCTCTATACATGCACACACCAGGTGCTGTCCCCCCAACTCATATGGATGCATGTTGATGTACATCCTTCTATGGGAACATAGCTTATGTGGAGGGTGTTTTGAAGTGTGAATTCAACAGTATCATGAAGTTGTATGTGCTAAGTCATGCCATAGGCAATCTGTGATGTTGTCACAGCCCATTGATTCTATGTGATAGGCCTGGATAAAGGTAAGTCACTGTATACTGCCTATCGTGATCTGGCCTAGGGTTTGGATACAGTACCCAACACAGATATCATTGAAAAACTCTCCCAACTGGGGAGTAACCCTTATATCACTTGATGAGTAACCAATTGGCTCAACAACAGAACACATACTGTGAAAGCTGATGAATCAACTTGTACCAATAGATTTGTCACCACTGGCAAACCCCAGGGATCTGTGCTTTGTCCTTTACTATTTGGACTCAACTTCTTGACAGTTCAGGCTAAAATATATGGCCTTTGGCTTACCATGTTTGCTAATTCTTGCATATTGGGTGCAATCATTGAATCTACCAATGATGATAACATACTACAGGAGGAGCTAATGCAGACAAATGATTGGTGAAAAATCCACACAATCTATGAATAAATGTAGAAATGTGTCTTTATGTTGTCCTTCTGAAAAGTGGAAGTCTATGTTAATTACAGCATTGACAACAATCCTGCTATGCTGAAACCTAGTGATGCAGGCACTGGGAACACATGTAGACAGCAATCTGAACTTTAACCAGCAAATGTCCATACTGGCATTGAAAACCTATGTTGTGTACATCATATGTCATGCCATCATATTCAAATGTTAGGATAGTGTGACAGCACTGTACTCAAACCTCATCAGAACACTTATAGACTATAATCCTCTCTTTTTCATGCACCTCACCAGACACATGCAGCAACTGGACAGACCACAGGGCTTTCTCATCAAGAAAACAAAGGGCCTACAAACCAGGCTATGATGTATGCAGGTAGATTGAAAGCCATGACACTGTAATCTGTATTGTATATAATGACGTGACTTCTGCCTGGCCTCCAGGCCAGTGTCTGATCCTGCCCTGGTAGGAATAGTGCACATCCACAAAACTGATATAGCTGATATCAGCAGTGTCTGTTGAGGAGAATATGGTAATAGTGTCCCACATGCTGGTGTAAAAGTCTCTATGTAATGTCAAGCAAGAGCATAAGCACACACACGCACACACACACACACACACACACACACACACACACACACACACACACACACAGTTGTCTGCAGTGAAAATAGAACTCCTACCCAAGTACACAGACTACAGACCTCTGTATTTAAGGGAAATGCCACAGCTCAAATTTGACTTGGAGTGTCTCAGACAACACTTTTTATAACCAATGACATCAGCAGTGTCTGTTGAGGAGAATATGGTAATAAAAGTGTCCCACAATCTGATGTAAAATGCTCTCTGTCATGTCAAGCAAGAGTACACGCATGCACATGAGCATGCACACACAAGCAGACATACACACACACACACACACACACACACACACACACACACACACACACACACACACACACACACACACACAGTTGACTGCAGTGAAAATAGAACCCCTACCTAAGTACACAGTCTACAGAACTCAGTACTGTATGCAAGTGCAATGGTACAAGTCTGACCTGGAGTATCTCAGACAACACTTTATAACTGATGACATTAGCAGCATCTGTTGAGAATATGGTACTAACAGTGTCCCATATGCCAGTGTAAAATGCTCTCTGTAATGTCAAGCAAGAGTGCGCGCGTGCACACACACACACACACACACACACACACACACACACACACACACACACACACACACACACACACACTGTAAAAGTCTGACGTTTACAAGAGTGCAGGTCAACTTATAGTGGATGCCATCTACAAGCCATGTTGGAGAGCAGATGTTGGGAGGCTTGCATGAAATGAATGTGTAGGCTTGTGCAGGTATCAAAATACTGTCACTGGATAGCATTAGAGCAGCAAATGTAGGATACACTCTTCTGCTGTTCTGTCTAGACACACACACACACACACACACACACACACACACACACACACACACACACACACACCTGACTGCAGTGAGAACAGAACCCCTACCTATCTAAGTACACAGACTACAGAACTAAGTACTTAAGCACCATGGCAAAAGTCTGATTTTTCCAAGAATGCAGGTCAACTTATAGTGGATAACATCAGTAGGCCATGTGGGACAGCAGATGTTGGGAAGCCTGCATAGGTTTATGGCATCATAGGTTCATAGGAGGTTACTAGCCTAATGGCCCTAGGGTGTTTACAAGCCTAGCTGTATAAAAACACAATAACACTTATTGAGCTTAGTTAGGTGGTCATTGTTAGAGTGATTTTGTGAGCAGCACCAACTGGCCCTGTCCATGAGGGACATAGGTGCCACCCCAGGGGTGACTTTACAATCACCCACCCAGTTGTCAAGGTTGCACTTGAACAGGGTCATTGAGGAGCACTGCTTCACATGAAGTGGAAGCTTATTACAGATTAGTGTCAATCTCTGGGGGATATACTGTATATGTCTCCCCAGCATGTTCTGTCTATGTCACAGGTGAGGTTGAGAACCCTAGAGGAAGTTATTCTTGTCCCATTTGATTTGTAGATGTCCAGAATTTCCAGTAGGGTAGAGTCTGAGACTGCTTTGTAGGCCAGACATAGGTCACCTCTCAGCAGCCTGCATGATACTGAGTACAGTGACAGGTCTATCAGTCTTTCCATGTATGTCATGTTTTGGGGATTCCAGATTCTCTGAGTCACAAACCTCTGTGTTTTCTCCAATTGCTGCAGGTGTCTGGTGAGGTACAGACATAAGGGAGCATTGTACTCAATTAGTGGCTTGAGGGGTAGAGTACAGCAGCCCCATGATCTCCCTGGTCTTGGATGTGATGTCCATATGCATGAGGTGCACAGTGCAGAATGTTTGTCTCACCATTATGTACATATAGTGAGTAAAGTGTAGATTGCTATCAACATGTATTCCCAAGTCTCACAACACAGTATTTGAGCTTAGAGGGATTCTATGTAGATCATAATTAGCAGGGGTACTTCATTGATAAAGGAGATAATGAGGCATTGTTTGCTTTAAGGTTCAGTCCGTGAGTTTGGCACCAATCATTTGTCTGTGTCAGCCCCTTCTGTAATATGCTACCATCATTGGGGTACTCTGTATGAGTGAGTCCATTTAAAAGTCATCTACAAACTTGTAAAGCACAGGCCATCTACCATTTCCTGGGCTTCAGAGAAATAGCTTCTAAAGAGTTGAGGGCCCACTACAGATGCTTGTGGTATTCCACTGTTAAGTGGGCTAGTGGTAGAGGTGCAGTCCCCAACTCTGACAGAGTGTGTGTTCTGTTAGTGAGCCAGTTGGCTATCTATTATTGTATGGCTTAATTCCCAGTTGGGAAATTCTCACTATGAGACATGAATGGGGGATAGTGACAAAGGCCTTGGATAGCTCAACATAGGTGGTATGTGTTGTTATCCCTCATCTAGGTCTTTGGGGTCAGTATAAAAGAAGTCCACTAGGTTTAATTAGCATGATCCACCACTGACAAAAACAAATTGTGTTGGGTCAAGTGTGTTGAAGGTCACCTATGTCCCTGTAGATAAAGTCCTTGCTGATTCCTTCCCTAGCCTTGCAGATAAAGCTTTTTAGGCTTATGGGTCAATAGTTGTAGTTCTGCATGTTACCAGATTGATATACATTGCATATCACACAACATTGAATATTACTTTCTGTAGTGTAGGTGATGTATGTGTGGAAAACGTACTGAGACACCAGTAATGCTTGGGGGGGGGGAGGCAACATGTGGCTGTATTGTAAATATGTGACATATTGTTAGATAGGATCATCAGTTTTTTATGTTTTCACATGCAATTACATATCATAGATGGGAAATGGACAGTAAACAGCAGTAATACAGAATAATATTTACTTTTTAATAACACAGCGAGCAGCAGGTTTGCACAATGGTTGGCAAAGTGTTCGCGCATGCAAGATGCACATTTCCAATACTATTCATGTTTGCCCATAGCTAAGCAGTGAGCAAACATGAGCCACATTGCTAAAGTCTGAGAGTTAGTACCGCCTCTATGAAATGCAACTGCTTATTAACTGACTCTGTAGCAGCATGTTAATGCATTGATACATGTCTTTTTGAGCCCGGATGACACTGGGTTCAAAACCAGGTGTAGCTAATACTTTTAAATATTTTTCACTTCTTCTTTCTGCTGCTCCCGTTAGGGTTTGCCACAGCAGATCAACTGTTTCCATTTCTTCCTGTCCTCTGCATCTTGCTCTGTCACACCAACCACCTGCATGTCCTCTCTCACCACATCCATAAACCTTATTTTAGACCTCCTTCTTTTCCTGTTACCTGGCAGCTTCATCCTTAGCATCTTTTTCCCAATATACTCTGCATCCCTCCTCAGCACATGTCCAAACCAACACAATCCTGCCTCTCTGGTTTTGTCTCCAAACCTTCCAACCTGGGCTGACCCTCTAATTTACTTATTCCTAATCCTATCCATCCTAGTCAAACCCAGTGCAAACCTTAACATCTTCAACTCTGCCACGTTAAGCTCTGACTCCTGCCTTTTGTCAATGCCACTGTCTCCAACCCATATAACATAGCTGGTCTCACTACCATCTTGTAGACTTTCCCTTTCACTCTTACTGGTACTCGTCTGTCACAAATCACTCCTGACACTCTTCTCCACCCACTCCATCCTGCCTGTACTCTCTTCTTCACCTCTCTTCCACATTCACCATTACTCTGAACTGTTGATGCCAAGTACTTAAACTCATCCACCTTCCCCATCTCTACTCCCTGCATCCTCACCATTCCTCTATCCTCCCTCTCATTCACACACATATATTCTGTCTAAGTCCTGCTGACCTTCATTCCTCTTCTCTCTAGAGCATATCTCCACCTCTCCAGGGTCTCCTCCACCTGTTCTCTACTCTCACTATAGATCACAATGTCATCTGCAAACATCATAGTCCACGGGGACTCCTGTCTGATCTCATCTGTCAACCGGTCCATCACCATTGCAAATAAGAAAGGGCTCAGAGCTGATCCTTGATGTAATCCCACCTCCACCTTAAACGCATCCGTCACTCCCACCGCAGACCTCACTGGTGTCACACTACCCTCGTACATATCCTGTACCACTCTTACATACTTCTCTGACACTCTCGACTTCCTCATACAATACCATAACTCCTCTCTAGACACCTTGTCATATGCTTTCTCTAAATCCACAAAAACACAATGCAACTCCTTCTGACCTACTCTGTACTTCTCCATCAACACTCTCAGAGCAAACATCACATCTGTAGTGCTCTTTCCTGGCATGAAACCGTACTGCTGATCACTAATCATCACCTTCCTTCTTATCCTAGCTTCCACTACTCTTTCCCATAACTTCATGCTGTGACTGATCAGTTTAATCCCTCTGTAGTTACTACAGCTCTGCACATCACCCTTATTCTTAAAAATCGGTACCAAAACACTTTTACTCCATTCCTCAGGCATCCTCTCACTTTCCAAGATTTCATTAAACAACCTAGTTAAAAACGCCACAGACATTTCACCTAAAAACCTCCATGCTTCCACAGGTATGTCATCTGAACCAACAGCCTTTCCATTCTTCATCCTCTTCATAGCTATCCTTACTTCCTCCTTGGTAATCCACTGCACGTCATGATTCACTATCCGCACATCATCCAACCTTCTCTCCCTCTTATTCTCTTCATTCATCAACCCTTCAAGTACTCTTTCCATCTGCTCAACACACTCTCCTCACTTGTGAGTACGTTTCCCTCATTATCCTTTATCACCCTTACCTGCTGCACATCTTTACTATCTCGGTCCCTCTGTCTAGCCAATCAGTACAGGTCCTTTTCTCCCTCCTTAGTGTCCAACCTTTTATACAATTCTTCATACGCCTTATCCTTCACCACCTCTCTTTTTGCCATGCACCTCATCTCCTTATACTCTTGTCTACTTTCTTCATCTCTTTGACAATCCCACTTCTTCTTCGCCAACCTCTTTCTAAATATTTTTCACTAAACATTGATAAAGCAATAACATGAATTCTTTATAGAACATGTGTAGTTGTGTGTTGGTATAGTGCAGCAGGGTTAAATGGCATTGCTGGGAAGTAACTGCAGCAGTTTGTTGCCACTCACTGTTGTTGCACATTGGTGCACAATGCACACCTCCACACAAACATGGAGACCAAAAAGTGAAGGGATCCATTGCTTTTCCTGCTATTTTTGTGTGTTGTGTGTGATTCTGTTTTTTGACCAAATTAAAGTGGTGAAAATGGGGTAGATAGGAAAGTGATGAAATGGGGAGCAAGCAGGGGGAAGAACAAAGGGAAAGCAGTATAGGAATGTGCAGGAAGTAGGTAGGAAAGAACCATAGCTATCCATTTCTTAAACAGTTTGAGCTGAAAATATGTGCAGAATATTAACTGAATTTGGACTGTCACCTCCACAAAGAGGAGTGACCACAATGCAGTCATGTTGCATAGCCAACTGAACTAAATCAAGTGTGTCAAGATGACACATGTATGAAATGGAGAGCTATGCATGGGACGATTTTTTTTGTAGGACAGATGCCCATTTATTTTTCATTTAAGAGAGAAAGAAGTATGTTGGGGAAGGGATGTAGGTATTTCTGGGTCAGGCATATTGGGTAGGTGAGGAAGCAATTGGAGACAGAAAAAGCACACAAGACAAAAGACAGGGACAATGATGGACACAAAGGTTGGGGGACACAATGATTGGGGTGAGGGTGGGTCAACCCAGGCCCATAGCTGTCAAGTCTGGAGGCAATGAGAACTGAGTCCTCACCCACATGACTGTCACCACTGTCATGTTATTCTACTGGTGGCTGGACTGCTTGATGGCTCCTCCTCTTATGGAACATGAGGGAGAGCAGCCTCTCACTCTGGCATAGGCGAGCATCAATGGTGCAATGCACAACCCTATGCATCATCCCTGGCAACTCACTATGGGTAATGAAATCACCACCTCCATCACTGCTCCTGGAGGGTACAACTAGACCAGCCTCAGGGGCAGGACTACCTGAAGGCACAGGTAGTGCAGGGGCAGCAGAGGCAGTGCTGCCATATTGGCTCCCAGATGTGCTGGGCATCAGTGCTGGAGTCAGTAGAGTGGGGGCAGGTTGATCCAATGGGGGTAGCCTACCTCACTGTGCTATGGAGCATTTAGTAATGTGGTACACATGGATGACATGGACACATTTTGACGACACGTAATAAAAATAAAAAATGAAAAAAAAAAATAAAATAAAAATAAAAAATATTTTTAAAAATAAAATAAAATCAATTATTTTTAAAAATAAAATAAAAATAAAGAAAATAGAAAAGGAGAGATAAGGGTTGGGGTGAGAGAAAAAAGAGATAAAGTTAGTAGTACCATCATATATGACGTACAATGTATTGATATAATCATGCAACTCTTTTATCTTAAGTTTTACATTTAAGTATACCTCCTAACATATGCACACTATACTATAGATTGAAAGTAATCCTTGAAATGTGTATATATTGCACATATGTGTGTTCCAATTATACAGATTAGAGTTTACAGCAAGGCATTTGTACCACTGGAATAGCATTTTTAATTTAATGTAAATATTATTGAAGAAATAACAATATTGTATAGTTGTGAATTGTATTTGAACCCACAACCTCTGACTAAAGTCTAATATGGACTCTTACAATTGGTTTGTGTTACAAACTATTGCAGAGAGATATAACTGAGCTCTCTGATTATGTGTCCCAGGTGAGTATGTCCCTAGCCTTAAACAGCATTCTACCTTTACCTAGGATGGTGCTTCAGTACAGACAAAAAGTAATTGACTTCAAAAATTGGCTTAGTTTCTGGTGTCATTCTAAAGGGATCCAGTACTTGTCAGCCTGGGATGATATGGTTGATAGACCATGATGCTTTGCCAGAGACAGTCTCCTCCTGTCACCTCTGGGCATTCAGTTATTGGCTAAGGCTCTTGCCTCCCCCACAGTGCCTTTTTTAAGCAATGTCACAAAAACAAAATTCCCAATGTAAAAATATCCTCAAAAAATAACCTTAATGTTATGCTGCTAAATGCTAGGATTCTAAATCTGAAACTGCACTCACTGGAAGCACTTCTCACCTGGAAGATGCAGACATCTGTGCAGTCATTGAGACTTGGTTCAAGGCCATGCAGAGAGCACCCCAGCCATACTGGGATATAATGCCTTCCACTCATTCAGACTACAAAATTAACATGTGAAAACTAAAGGAGGAGGAGTATCAATATTCATCAAAGATAAATACACCTCCAAATTTGTTAAACAGAATGATTCCCTAAAGTTATTCCATGTGCAAATAACTATAGGAAAGACCCCTCTCCAAGTTATTGTCAGCATGAACCATGATAGCCACACTGCCTCCTTGAATCTACTTGAGTCTCTCAAAATACAACCAAACACCCTGGTTATGGGTGACTTTAACTATCCATCAATAGAATGAGTAAATTATATGTGTACAGGGTAAATTATACATGTACAAACAGACTTACTCAAAGGTTCTTGGACTTGTGGTTAATCTTAGCTAGGGATATGCCTTGCAGCAGATAAATGGCACAACCACAAAGGGCCCAAATATTCTAGATTTGGTACTCGCCAACATGGTAGAATGGTGCATCACCACAAGTGT
Source organism: Protopterus annectens (assembly GCF_019279795.1). NCBI lineage: Eukaryota > Metazoa > Chordata > Ceratodontiformes > Protopteridae > Protopterus > Protopterus annectens. The sequence goes on from NC_056743.1 coordinate 1,258,410,627, forward strand.
GAGGCCCTCCCTGGTGAAGTCTGATCATAAATCAGTCTCTTTTGAAGTAATGATAGCATCAGACCCTCCTGTTGCATGTTTCATGTATTCAAATGAGACACTGGGGCACAGGAGGGGTTCACATTGTTTATTGCACATAAACCAAACCAGTGGTCTGAGTGCCCAAGATAAAAACTGGTAAACCTGAAGTAAGGTACACACAGAGCTCAGCAAAAAGGGCAACTGCTTTAATGAACAAGCACAAAAACAATCCACAGTAAGCTAAATCACAGCAGCACAGCACAGCAAACAAAATTGCAAAGCACAAGCAACAGCACAATAACGCTGTAAAGTTAATCCACATACGTTTTTGTCACAATAACTTCATCAGATACCTAACCTCTCTTCCTTTGATGAATAAATAAACAAATCTAATTCAAATGAACCAATGCATTAAAACACATGAACCTTAAAGGTGAATGAATCTAAAAGTTAAAACCAAAAGTATATATAATAAATAGATATAATAAGTAGATATGTATATATATTTTGTTATATAAAATGCTTCAAACATAAACCTTAGCTAAAATTGCTTTGTTAAATATTAGTATTACCAGCACAAACCTGAAATGCTTCTAAAAATATTTTTTTTAAAAGCAGAAGCTAAATTGAATCCAAAATACAATGAAATAGTACCATCTTGTGGAAATTAAATTAAATGCATGTTCATCTTGTTAAAAGATAAATACATATATTATTATTAAAATAAACCATAAAATGCTTGCATATATAATATATAAATGTTTAAAAATATAAATATTATAATAATAACATACTATAATTTAGCTGATCGCAGTTTCAGCACAGGTTTCAAGGATAACATTTCATTTAAACAAGGGGGAGAACTTGCATCAAGAATAATTTGCCAATATAGCTCCCTGTATTCCAACAGTCTCTCCCAAGGCCCTCCCCTGGGGTCTCGTGGGACTACTTCTATGACAAAAAAATGAAATTTAGCTTTGCCACAATTATTCTGATGTTTAAACAGAGCATTATTATCTTTTCTTTTCCTTATCTCATATAAATGCTCGTAAATTCTCTGCCTCAATTTCCTCTTGGTCTTGCCAACGTAAAAAGAGTCACAGATTTCACATGTAGCAATATAAATCACTCCTGTGGTATTACAGTTGGCAAAACCTTGAGTAGTAATATACTTGTTCCTCTTTTTCAAAAGAATAGAATCACCTTCCTTGATGCTAATGCAATATGGGCAACACCCACATTTTCGTGTCCCTTTTTTGTTATTATTATTAGTAGGGTTAAAGAAGTTTGTCCCTTCCAATATATTCTTGATGTTACGTCCCTTCCTATATACACATTTAAATGTATTTTCAAAGATATGATTTAAATCAGACAAACTAGCAAATTTTTTCCATTATTTACTAAGAATACTTCTCACCAGATTACTCTCCCCGTCAAAGGTGGTAAACATGGCGGAATGAAAACCTGTTTCTAAAGTTGTGGCAATAGCAGTGTTTGCCTCAATATTTTGTACTTCCAATGTAGGTAGGGATACACCCAAAATTGGAGCAAATCTTCCTGTTCTTCCTTCCTTAACCTCTACAATAACTGACGTTAGGAGATCTATTGGGTACCCCCTTGCTCCAAATATACTCTTAATAAATTCACATTCAGTATTAAAATCCTGATCATCTGACGTCATCCTACTGGCTCTCACCAACTGACCTTTAACTATTGCTCTTTTTTGAAAATGTAGGTGAGAGCTTGTATAATGCACGTAAGCATTAGAAAACGTATCTTTTCTAAAAAATTTTGATTTAAAACCTTCCCCCATTCTCTGTATATTTACATCTAAAAAGCACAATTCAACTTCATCTACTTTATAGGTGAATTTTAAAAAATTAGTTGTATTTGAAATATAATCAAAAAATTCCATGAATTTTTCCAGGGTATTGTTCCAAAAAAGACAAACATCATCCAGGAAGCGCCCATAGTAGTTCCAGTATTGTTTAAAATTAGAATTATGAACAAATTTTTCTTCCCAATACAATAAAATGATGTTGGCATATGTAGGTGCACAATGGGCACTCATAGCTGCGCCTTTAGATTGTCTAAAATATTCCCTTTGGAAGGAATATAAAATTATTGTTTAAAATCAATTCCATTAAAACAAGGCATGTACGAAATACCTTAAAAGAAATATTATTGTTGCTTCCCAAAGACTCTTCAAACCAAACTAAACTTATCTCACTCCTTGGTTCATTTGAATTAGATTAGTGTATTTATTCGTCAAAAGAAGAGAGGTTAAGTATCTGATGAAGTTATTGTGACGAATACATATGTGGATTAACTTTACAGCATTATTGTGCTGTTGCTTGTGCTTTGCAATTTCGTTTGCTGTGCTGTGCTGCTGTGATTTAGCTTGCTGTGGATTGTTTTTGTGCTTGTTCATTAAAGCAGTTGTCCTTTTTGCTGAGCTCCGTGTGTCTGCCTTACTTCAGGTTTACCAGTTTTTATTGTACATAAACACATTAAGAGCTGTAACTGGAACATTGGCTTTGAACTTCATATGCTTACTGACTGACTCATTACTTCAAACGCACTCACATGCGCATCTCCATTCATGCCTGCATTCACTCTGACTGAATGTACAAAGTGGCACTGATCTTGCACGTGCTCAGTAACTTATATGCACATGATATCTAGCTACAGTAACTGACTAGGCACAATATACAGAATGATCTACACCTCCCACAGGAGAAATTAGGCTAAAAGACTTCTCTAAATTCAACTACAGCCTCTTATGCGAAGGCATCAATAGCATCAAACTTCTGTCCCCGCTGATGGCAAGGACACCTATACTGGGATATACACCAATGTATTGTATAAACATCTATGCATTTGTATTGACTCAGTTGTTCCTGATAGGACCCAGCTAGATCCTCAAGAAAAAAACAAGCCTGCTTAGTGAACATCAGCCATAAACAGGTTATATAATAAGAGGAAAAAAATTGCTGTTTAATAGCAAGAAGGAACAATTTCAGAATTGGAAGCACACCCTTCTCAGCTTGAACAAACAAATAAGACATTGTGTAAAGTCCTCTAAAGCTAACTATGAATCTAGATTAGCATCCCTAGCTAAGGATAACCATAAGGCATTCTTTAGCCACATCCAAAACTTTAAAGGAAAAACCCATATTTGCACTGAACTGGTAGTGAATGGTACCACATATACTGAACTAGTGAAAATAGCCAACCTGCTAGCAGACAGGCTCAATGAAAACCTCTCCCTCTTGTCCCTGCCACATATACCCCAAAACATTCCTACCACCTACTCTCCACCTAGTATCTCTAAAGAGCAGGTCTTAACACTCTCTCCAAAGCCAAAAACGTAGCCTCTATGAGACCTGATAACATCCCAGGTCATGTTCTCAATGGTTTAAAACAGGAGTTAGCAACACCATTCAGAACTCTTTTCAACTACAGTCTAAGCACTGGTTTTGTTCCTGCAGAATGGAAAACAGCTACCGTAATCCTGCTGCATAGGGGGGGGGTGCATCCACTGACTCTGTGAACTATAGGTCCATTAACTTAACCAGCCTTATCTGCAAGACTATGGAGATAATCATCATGGACCTTATCAACAAGGTTATAGGAGACCTTCAAACACTTGACCCAACCCAGTTTGGTTCTGTTAAAGGGACATCCTGCTGTTGAACCTGGTGGACTTCTTCAAGACTGTCACCAAAGCCCTGGATGAAGGTTAATCTGTGCATACAGCCTACCTAGGCTTGAACAATGCCTTTGACACAGTCCCCTATTCAGGCATCATTGAAAAATTCACCCAGCTGGGGATCGCCACAGAACGCATACAGTCAAAATAGGGGACTCCACCTCCACCAGGAGATCCGTTACCACTGGTGTTCTACAGGTATTGGTGCTGGGGCCCCTATTGTCTGGAATCTACTTCTCAGAAATACAGGCAAAAACAAAAGGCCTGCATCTGACAAAGTTTGCAGATGACTGCACACTGGGAGCAGTCATTGAGTCCCCAAATGATGTCAGCAGTCTACAAGAAAAACTTATGCAAACCAATGATTGGTGCCAAAGTCATGGTATTAAACTCAATGCAAAAAAATGCATTATCATCCCCTTTGGCAAAGGCAGTGTCCCTACCATATTAATAACAATACCCTGTGCTCTAAGTAAATGGTGAGAGATTTGGGCACACAGGTTGACAGCAACCTTATTTTTGAGCACCATGTCCCCACAGTGGTAAGGAAGACCTTCTGCATTGCTCAACCCATAAGCAAGGGCATAGTATCCAGAACAAAAGAGGTTATAACCCCCCCCCCGTACTATTCCCTCATCAGGCCAATAATAGAGTACAATGCTCCCTTTAGTATGTACTTAAACAGGCACCTGCAGTAACTGAACAGACCTCAAAGGTTTCTCATAAAGAAAATTCTGGGTCTTCAGCACATGTCTTACGTGGACAGACTGAAATCACTGTCACTATGCTTTGTATCATATAGACTACTCTGAGGCGACTGTGCCTTCCATACAGAGCATCCTCTGATCCTGTCTTAATGGAAATGCTGCACATTTATAAGTCAAATGGTACATGATTCACTCACTCTAGGGACCTTAACCTGGCATTGACATCAACAGGACTTGCAAACAGAGGTTGTCTCTTCTCTGGAATAAATTTCTAATACAGGTTAAACAGAGCCCCTCATTAACCCTTTTTATGGGTAACTTGGATGATTGAATGGGAAACTGCAGATTCACCCCAAGGGTTTCATCTGTGTCCCTCTTGGATAAGGGTAGTCGGTGCTGATTTAGATCTGCTTATAACATAGACCATATCTCTAGACCCTTAAGAGAACAAGGGTTGAACTTGGCTAGGCTTGTAAAGGCCCTAGGACCATTAGCCTAGTGACCTCCTATGAACCTACGCATACTTGCTTTTACAGTTGGGATATGCATGTTGAATTTGATACAACTCTATAAAATACCAAAAAAAGCTATCTTAACATTTAATGCTACAATAATAATTCTCTTCTGCTGCAAACATACCACTTGCTTCCCTCAGTCTCTGCAATCTAGCTTCATGGCCCAGACATTGAACTCCTGATCTTTGGCAGCTGGGGAAAGAACAAAAAAGAACAAAATTGTTTTATGCATACCAGTCTTGCCTATATCAAGCTTTTGAAGTCTTTCAAGTACTTGCTTTACTTGATACTTACATGCTGTAAGATGTCTACAGTCCTAAATTCCTCCAACCAATGGCTGAGTGTTTCCTCTTTTCTCCTTTATAGGTCATTAAAATGATGCCTACATTGCTCTCCAGTGTGGGGGTACCAGTGGCACTGGATACAGCCTGGGCTAAACTATTCCACACCTTAGACTTGTACTGGGAGCCAGAATAGTCCCCCTACAGAAGTCTTTGGCTGTGGTGCTTTACCAGGAGTCCAGTAAATATCCTGGAGTCCTGGATACCCTACCTCTTGTGCCCTAAACCTGGCACCTTCCCCACTAACAGCAGCCATGTCTACCAGTAGACCTAGAGAAATGGAGACTGATGATTTCCTGCCAATTTCAATTATCATGTTTACTGGTCATGCACACACCAAAGCAACATGTTTGCATGATAGTAAGCAGAAAGCAGCAGTGCCAAGCATTGAGAAATTAAATAATTGCAATTGGAAGGTTAATCTGACACTTGGTCTTAGTTTGATAGGTGCCTACTGATGTAGCCTGGAAATATATATTGAAAATTGGAAGGTAAATGTTAGGTAAGTTAGGTTAGCAGACATGCACTTGGGGCATAAATGTAATGCCCTGACACTTTTGTGTTCACCTTTATACACTGAAAAAATTATTTTTTTACACTGTAGGATTCAAACCTAGGTATAAGGGACAACACATTTTCTTCCACAGCATTGACTGAGAAAATTAATTTTTACATTGTAGGATTCAAACCTAGATATAAGGGACAAAACATTTTCTTCCACAGCATTGATTTTTCATCTTTGCCACAGAAGAAGTGCTGCTCAGACATAATCAGGAATCATACATAAATACAAGTGACAGTGTGAGCTGTTACATATGTATATGTGTGACCTGACAAGATTATTGGATATAGATCCAGTTGTGTATATGTCTTACACAAATGTGAACCCCATGCAAGTTCAGATAGCAAAATTATACTTACAGAAATATAGTGCACAGTATGCCCTCAGTCATATATCTGAAAACACAATAATGGTGTCTCATCCCTCAGACATATAATTCATATCAGCTCCACTATCTAAAATGTTATAAGTGACAGTGAATATAATGGAAAGTGGAACAACAGAAAAAGTGTATGGAATATCCTGTATCAGGATACCAGGACCAGGTGTATGGTAGTCCTACACTTACACCTGTTGCCACAAGAAAGTTGAAATAGCACTTTTCTCTGTTTCATTTCATTGATATAAAAGAGGTGGTTTGGTTATGGTATTTGTTTTCTGATGAAGTTCGACAATAAACTAAATGAAAGCACTTAAAATACTTGGTGTCTGGTGTCTGGTTCTGTTCACAACAGTACAAAAAAGGTTGCATCCCCTGTACTACAACCCAAGACCATCTGTACTCCAGCCTTACACTTATAATTTCTGCCACAGGACCAGTTACAGGACATTCCCAAATTTACTAATCATTCTTAAGGTCTCTGTATTAGGCACTGTGCAATGCCATGTAGTGGGTTTGTGTGGTACCCAATAGAATTAATTGAATGTATTTGGTCCTGTCTGCTTCCTGAGTGCTCCAGTTGTCCAGTTTGCACACTTTCTCACTTTGCACAAACCAGATAAACACAGCCAAACATGCCATTCATTTCCTCCATTCCCATAATTGCACTAAGTACCTTATACCGCAAACACTGGCCCAAAAAAAAGTAGAAAAACAAAAAAAAGACAGAAAAGGAATAAAAGAAAACAGGGGACAAGTATTTGAAATGAGGAAAATCAGTCTATTACATGCACACTAGAAAATGTTGGTTCACATGAGATATGGCTACATAGATCTGGATTTGAACTCTCACTCCAATGAACCTTCAGAAAACAGGATGGGTGCCTTATCTCTGTTTGCCACACAAACAGCTTTGCAGCAAGGAACTGAAATCATTCTGTACACAACCAACTTAAACATCATCTACAGTAATATGAAACCATACAACTGTTATTTGTACATGTATTATTTTTGGATGTGGTGCACTAAGTGATCACACAACCAGTTAGGATTATTGCAAATCAACAGCTCTGTCTTAGCTGTCTATGTTTGTTGGTCATGCTTCACTTATCTGACCAGTAATCTGAGACATGCAGTCTGTAAGCCATTCTATATAATTTGCCTTAAAATGTGTGAGGATAGTAACAGGAAATAATATCATATGCAGTTGCTAACAAATGAAGGGGGGTTGGATGTTAATGAACACAACCTATGAATTGTGTGCTGCTTACTTACATTTCCAACTTTACATCTAACACTTTATAAGTCTAACCTGACACACCCACTGGATGCAAGGCAGCCTGCAGTGTTGTTGTGTTTTCCTTCTCCCAACCAGTAATCATTCACATATGCAATCCATTAAAAACAAACACAGAGAGAGTGACTGCACTATGTTTACATCTCCTACACAGATCCAAGTATTTTGTATTCAGCAATTCTAATCAGTTCACACCTAATTTGCATATTCACAGTGCTAACAGCCCTGAATCTACACCATGTAAAAAGGCAACCATGTAGCTAGGCATACTGAAGGTGAGGAGACTTTTTCATGTGCAGAAGACTGAACATACTCTATTACTTTGGGATATATCTGCACAGAGGATTATTTAACTTTAGAAAGTATGCTTGCATTTTGTCAGCTACATACTGCATATGCTGGAATGTAATTAAGAAAAATCTAAAGCAAAAGCTTTTACACTTTTATCTGTATGCATTAGTTATAAGTGTAGTGATGCCATGGGTATGTTTGTCAAGGCATTTCACTTGTATACATGATTGCCAATACCTTAAATTGGAATGCCCTGTGATAGATATGTGCGAATGTTTCAGAGACAGGTCATTTGATAGCACGTTTAGCATTGCAAAGATGGTTTGTTAGCAAAATGTGTCATTTTGCCTGTTGTTTTTGGGGGGAGCTAAGTTACTTTTCTGTTATGGTAAACCAAAAGACACCACAATGCCAAAGGAATATTACCAGACACCAGACACCAAGTATTTTAAGTGCTTTCATTTAGTTTATTGTCTAACTTCATCAGAAAACAAATACCCTAACCAAACTACCTCTTTTATGTCAAACAATTTAATAATTAATTAAACAGTATCTCACCTATTTTTGAAACTGTTGGTAATGCATGATCCCATGTGACAAAAACTTCATTTTCTATGATGCTTTGTGGCTCATGTTTCCAGTGTTTATCAGCTACTTAAATATTATAATGTTTGCACAATCCCCAATGCAACAGTCTTGCCACATTATTATGCTTTACAGTATACAGTCCTTCTGCCATTAGTACATCACAACCAGCAACAAAATGTGCAACTGTTTCTAATTCTGTTTTATAAAACCTACATTTTTCTGTTTCTCACAAATGTTCAATGGACTTTGTAAACCAACGTGTACGTAGTCCACTATCTTGAGTCACCGATATTAATCTTTCTTATTTTGGTTTGAATTTACCTTTTTTAACCATTCCTGCATTCAATCCTGATTAACACGAGCTTGATCCAATTGTTTCCTAACCTTGCAATTATATATATACATTTTCTTCAGTATGGCTCTTCCAGTTTGGTATATCTTCTAGATCCAGAAAAGCCTTAATTCCCCTTTACTCCTATCTCATCAAACCAATTGATGGCTATAAAGCCCATTTGGCATATATTTGTCTAAACATGTCTCTCAACTTGAGAGACTTCAGAGGTTCCTAACTAAAAAGATCAGTGGCCTCAAAAAATTTAGTTAACAGGATAGAGCAGTCTTCCGTATAGACAAAGTTTCTTATAGATTCCTCTGTGTTGATTTTTATTTAGCCTTTTGTACCATTAAATATCTTACTCTAGTTGACCTTCTGCTTCATCACAGAACAAATGGTGGTTTCTCAAATACAGAGTATTTTTTATTCAGTTTGTTAATTAGGGTAGAACACTGATATAAATGGACCTATTTCAGTCTAAGCCTGCAAAGAATTAAACCTTCGGCAATAGATAAATAAGACATGATGGCATGACAGATTTGTATCCCAACATATCCCCTACCTCTGGAATAAGCTTCAACTGTACATTAAACAGAGTAGCATGCTTATCACCTTCAAGGTAAACCTAGATAATTGGATGAGCAGCTGCAAATTTTCCCCAGTCTACCTTGTATTGTCTTCCTTAAGGCCATCTGGAAACCTTTGCCTGTGTATTATTGGCTTGGGTTGAAATGGTTTACAGACTGCATAGTATTTATCTATAAACCTATGAACCTATGAATCCAATAGTAGGTTTCCATTCATCTTGTTTATTTTGGACTCTGATACTAAGTACTCTGACGCTACCCCCTAATGTATGGCTAGTGATATATCTATAGTTAGAGGAGGTTTATTATTACTTTCTAGAATAGGGGTACTTAAGAAAATACTCACTGACAGGAAAACTGTGTTTATGTCCAGAATAATGCATCAACTTTCTCAATGATTTAAGCTCAATGAAAAACCCTAGTGTACTATCTCCAGACAGTTGGGTTGGTGGAGCACTTTAACATAAATATCCATGCTATGACAAAACTGGGACAAATTAATATTATACCTCATGTTTGCCAGCAGAGAAGTATTACAAGACTCAACAGGTTTTGGCCCTTCTGAGTTGATATATGACAAGCACCTTCACAGACTATTAGAAACTACCAGAGAAACATTTTAAGAAGGGAAAACCCCATCTGAAAGCATCATAGTAAACTATTCCATCTCACAAGATAGGCAGAAAGTGGTGACACCCATCATGCAGGAACACATGGGAAGAGCCCTGGTACCCAACAAGTGGTATACAATAGAAATACAAAGACCAGGGAATCAAAAGCTGGACATGAGGCCTTAGCTCCCTCTGCAGATTTCAATCTTTTGATAAATGGTAATACCCATTTAATATAGTGGAAATGAAATTATGTAAGCTTCAAGGTTAAACAGAATGCTAAGAGAAAGATAGAGCAGAAATAATATAGCAATGTTCTGAAACCATGGAAAGAAGTGTAGACCTCTATAATTCACTTAATGTCAGAAACTGATGGATCTGTTGAAGAAAGAAAACTGATATATGTGCTTACACTGAAGTAAAATGACACACTACTTAAGCCAAGTAAACAAGAGTCGAAGATGTTTCTGTTTACAAAATGAAGTGTTTTCAAAACTACCTAGCAAGACAAGCCTGGTTCAACAAAATATTGAGATCATTTTATGAGAAAAGTTAACCTTACATAATCCAAGAGTCACAGAGAAAGGCTGTGGATGAAGAAGTACAGAACATTGTTAAGAATGGAGTGATATGGAGAATCCCAAGATGGCTGCTCATTGCTCAACAGCTTAACTTTAGTTCTCCCAGTGTAAAAAACAGAAACTGAGAAACAACAGACAGTGATATTGTCAGCTAAAATTCAGTTACTGACTAGTAAGTACACTGCTTGGATGCCAGTAAAGAAGAAAATAAGAGAGCCTGAATATCAAATGCTGACTGGGAAAAATCCTGCAGCTGTTTGACAAAACCCAGTTCAAGCTCCAGCCTTGGTGTAAGACATGGCTTCCACTAATCTAGAGGAAAAATAAGTCAAATATGCTCAGAACTGATTAAAATAAATGAAACACTGAATAAGTATATCTGCTCAAATAATAAAAGGCTGGAAAATGGAAGAAGCTCTAAACAGATATTCAGATGATAAAAGTGCAAAAATCAGAGGTCAAAATGAAGAAAAGCCTGGCTGAGTATGAAACTGCTCAAAAATAGATGGTTTACAAAATGGTAGAACACACAACCATGTAGGGAAAATTTGAGATTTACTGCTGTGCCAGAGGGACTAGAAGGAACAAACTGTATTCATTGTATGAAGTCTCAAATAAGCAGCTGGACTACTATTCAACACAACTGCTAGTTGAAAGAGCACACCATCTGCATGCTGTAAATCTGGCCATGAGAAAGCAGCCAATTTATTTCAGTAATCAGGGAATGTTGAGAGGTAGGAGAGAGATTCAGTCTGCTGTATCCAGCTGTCTTCAGAATATTTTTTCCTGGAGGATCAAATTAATTTTTTTATGTTGAACAGGCTACATAGGGAAGGGTTCTGGCATTTAGGTCATGAGACATTTCCTCATGAGCTACAACACTAAAACCAGAAGGCTGCAACACCGCGTTACCATAGAATGATACAGCCAAAAAGCACAATTGCTACAGCATTAAATGCTAACAAGAAACCCAGCACATTACAATGATCCCTAAGGACAGCTACCATCTATATTATAATAGCAGAGAGACAGCCATGCTAGAAGAGCTATCATCACAATGTAAACAAGCACAATGGAACTGGCCAAAGTCTAAAAGTTTATAGATGCAATAGTTAAACTTGTCCCAATTTTAGGACTCTGTCCACCCATTATTTTAGATTGTGTCCAGAATCCTTGAGCTTGCTTAAATCATGACAATAACTATTCTAGCTTGTCTGTCTCTGCTGTTAGAATACAGCCAGGTAGCTATTGTTAGGGATCATTGCAATGTGCCATGTCTCTTGTCAGCATTTAACACTGTAGTGATTGTGCTTTTTGACCATACTGCTCTATGGTGCAGTGGTGTTGCAGCCTTCTGGTTTTGGCTTTGTAGGTCATGGGGCAATGTCTCATGACCTAAAAGCCAGAACCAGGATGAAGTGCAAAATTTGTCCAGGAAAAAGTAAGCTATCAAGTAGACCGGGATTCTGCTTCTCATTCTTCTAATAATAAAGCACACAGACAGACTTTGCCAGTGAAACCTTCTCAGCTGTTCCAAAGGAAAACATTTGAGAGAGACAGAGAAAATAACAAGAGTTTACCAGGGGATTTAAGGGTAGCATGGAACTGAATCAGAATCTGGAGTTGGGTGATCGAGATGAAGAGCAATAAGACCAGCAACACAGAAATGAGTGTATGAATGTAAGACTGCAAAGCATCAACCACATTTGTGAAATATATCTGTATAAGAATAAATGGAAATAGTGGACTTTTCTTGACTTTGTTAAACTTGTTGGGAACTGAAAAGTATTTGCCTCACTTAATGTGATTCATTTTTTGAAGAACTCTGAGGGGAGGAGAAGAAGAAGGAAAAATGTGCCTAAAATAATTTCTGTTCTTAACAGTACCTCTATGAGTGTTTCACAGTATAAATTGCATATTTTATAGTATAGTATTTTAGTTGTTCTTGTATGTGATAAAATTATTAAAGTAAATAGATACATTTTTTTTCTTCTTTCTCTTCTATTTCCTTTTGGTATTAATAAATGTAGACATTACAGTGCAAAAAGAGAAGAAAAGCTAGACAAAAGTATGTTTAAGTTAATAGGCTGTGATCTTGGGTTGTTGAAGTGGGGTGGAATGTAAAGTACACAGATCATAATATATGCGGAGCTGATATGTTTTCTCTTACTTTTGCACAGGTGAATGTCTGGATTAGGAGAACTGTCATAATCTAATAAGTGGAAATAAGTAAATATGAGAACACTGAATATAATGCAAAGTTTTCCCTTAGCAATAAATGTTTCAGCTTGTCATTCAGGTCCACAGTAGAGGACTACATTTTTTTCTTTTACATTTCCATGGAAACAAGCTGATAATAAAGCAATAAACAACAGAACTCTGGTTCCTTCAAAGCTAAAAGTTAATGATTTTTGAAAGCATAGAAGTTGTTTTCACATCTGGGAGTGGTAAAGATAAAAAAGAACAAACACCAATTAGTGTAAGTAGAAGCAAACTCACATGCGTCTTAGCATGGATAACCCCAATTTCAGGTTAATTGAGGCCTCTGTTAGCAGTTATCTATTTTGCACACATGTTCCTATTATAAGGGTTAAGCTTCATTATTTAAAGATGTAGATACATGGGGGGTGTGGGGGGTGAAGCCCCCCACTTAAATTAGTGTTTAAGTTTATTTTTCTTTACGGAGCGGCAAATTTTTTCCCTGGGAAAAAATTTGCTGTTCCGTTTGTTCGCTATTTTGTTGTTTAGATATTATCGGTACAATGAAATAGTGTTCGCAATTTACATCATACGATAATATGATATAGATGTGCAAATAACAATGTTGCATGCAACACATTTGGAAACAACTGAGCATGTGCTTTTGATAAAGAAAGGAATTCAGGATGGATATTCTGCAGAATATCATGGACAAAGGAAAAGAGGAGTACTTAAATGCTAGAGGAGCTCTGGTATTGACAGAAGAGGAAAAAGGATAATAAGAGCAGATTTGTGGTAGTAAGGGGGTACTGGCAAGGGATGAGGATAACGCTGGCATGTATTTGTATTCCATCTGAAACTGCTATTATTGAGCTTAAATATTTTGGAGAGAAATAATCAGCTTTCACCAGGGAATATTACTTACAGGTAGGGACTGGAATTTGCTTTGTAATAATTAGGATATATCTAGAAGGTCTAGAAGGGAAAAGATAACAAAAGAAGGTAGATGTCTGTCGAAAAGTATGAAAATATTTGGCATGAAAGATGTGAATTCAGTAGTAGGAACTCTGAGAAAATTTGCATATTATTCACCAAGCTGCAATATCTGGGCAACACTAGATAGAACCTATATTTCACATGGGCATGTGAATTTAATTAATAACTTTGAAACACATCCAATAACTATTTAAGATCATGCATCAGTAATTACTATGATAAAAATGCAGGTAATGAAGTAAAGATGCTTCCACACCTACCTGTTAAAAAGAGAGGAATTTAAGGATTGAGTAGTAGAACTTAAAAATTGGGTGTAAAAAAGAGATTTGATTAAGAAGTAATAAGAATTGTTTTGAGGTTAAAGTATTACAAAATAAGGGGAATCTCACAGAACAAGAAGAGGTGCAATTATAGAGTGCTAAAGAGAAAATAAGGGAGTACCTGGATAATGTATGTGAATTTAGCTGTTAAGCAACTATTTTTTGATAACTCCTGAAAAAAAAAAACTTTTGGCATAATTCCTTAGGCAACATAAAGTAGAAAGGATTGTTGCCAAACTTAGGAAGCCTATAAACAAGAAAAATAACCAGAGATCCTGTAGAGGTATTAGAGATATTTCAGAAATGGCATGAAAATTTCTGTAAAGCAGAGAACTGTCGAAATCAAGAAAAAACACAAATGGGAATATTTATGGAAGACCTAAATATGGCTAGGTTACAGGTAGATGAGGCTCAACAACTAACAGTTAAGATAGTAGGAGATGGGATAAAAATGGCAATGTATAATCAATCAGCAGGAAAGTCTCCAGAAATAGATGGTATTCAAGCTGGGAAGGAAGAAAGTGATAAAGTTCTGGAAGGTTTTAACAGTATTTTAAAGGGGGAGGCACCAACATCCTGGAAAAACCTGTAGTACCTAAAGACGGTAAAGACCTATCAAATCCAGCTACATATAGGCCCATTTAAATTTTAAACCATGATTACAAAGTGTTTATGTCTATAATGGGTAAAAGAATGGTAATGGTGATGCTAAAATTGATAGTATGGACCAATGCAGTTTTGTGGAGGGGTGGCAAACACTTGACAACATTAGTAGATCAATGAAAGCTTACTGCTGTTATTGGCGGTCCTGATGGATAGAAAGCATTCAACAGAGTAATCAGAGATTTTATGAGTTCAGCAATTAGAAGGATTTGCATTTCCTGATATAATAATAAGGTTAATGAGAAGGGTATATGAAAGCTTGGAGGCAAAAAATGTGAGAGGGATTTCTCTGATAAATTGTGTCTGAACAGGGAACCAGGAAGCAGTGTTCTGTTTCCCCTTTGTTATTTGTGTTATATTTAGAACCATTGGCAAAGAAAATAAGGGGC
This sequence comes from Protopterus annectens, assembly GCF_019279795.1. Taxonomy (NCBI): domain Eukaryota; kingdom Metazoa; phylum Chordata; order Ceratodontiformes; family Protopteridae; genus Protopterus; species Protopterus annectens. The sequence goes on from NC_056743.1 coordinate 1,258,425,720, forward strand.
ACAGAAATTCAAGGATATAATTAATATTGGGTTCAAGAAAAGTTGGCTTTGTTTGCAGATGATATTATTTTGTACCTGATGGAACCAGAAAGGGAAATTACAGTGTAGTGGAACATTCTGAGACAGTTCTGTTTTTTTTTTTTTTTTTAGGGGGGGGGGGTATAAATTACCAAAGATAAAACAATAAAACAAAAGCTATAGCTATAAACTATGTACCCACATGTGAGTTTGTTCAGCAATACCCATATTTATGGGGGCATGATAAATTGAAGTATTTAGGAGCATGGATTAAAAGTTATTCTATTTGGCAGGTAAGGATTTGTGGGAAGAGAATAAACAAAAGATGATACAAAAACTGAGAAACTTGAAGCTCTTCCTATGAATATGGATAGCAAGAAACAGCCAGTACATTTTTTTAGTCCTTTTAATTTTATGCATAGGGCAGGCATATTTTTATCAATCAGATGAGAAATTGTGGATAGTAAATTAATAAAGAGTTGAAGGATTTTATCTGGGAAGGGATGAGGGCAAGAGTCAAGTGGGATAAGCTGATCCTCCCAATAGAACAAGAAGGTTTAGATTATCTGATTAGAAGTGATATTTTACAGCTATACAGTTAAGGCTCTTAATACACAACACAAGCACAAAACTACAATTCAAAGTGGAAAGTGATGATGAAGAAGCAGGGGGTTAATTCAAGAAATAAGGAAAGAAAGAGATTTTGGACACAGATCCTTAAGTAGAATAACAACAATCATGTAGAATATTATATTTATAAAGCAGCTGAATATATACTAAGAACTAATCCAACACAGAAATAGAGAAAGGAAATTCTGCCATTATAGAGGACTGCAATTAGGAGTACAGAGAATAGGCAAGAGGGGGGCTGAAATTTACTGGAGTAAATTGACAAAGGAACCAAGGTGTTGGAAACAAATAATGAGGGAGGGGGAGTTAATAGAATGGAAAAAAGCCAAGAAAACATTTGGGTTGCAGACTAGTGATTGCCTTCCCTATCAGGGATTTATATCAAAGTGAAAAGGATAGAGGAATCCTAAATTAAAGACCTGCACTGGTTGAGTTTTAATTAAAGCTAAAACAGAAGCTGCTGGTAAAAAGAGATAATTAGTAGGGGATATAAAATAGTGTATGGCAACTATAGAAAACAATCAGAAGGCATCAGAAAAGATTGAGAAAAGAGATTAAATATGCAATTTACAATGAAACAATGAGAGGACATATGTATGGCTCCAAAATATGCTGAGTTGTATGCACACTGACCAGGTACCTTGCCTCGCTACAAAGATGCAAAACCAATTACCAACCCAGGAAGACCACCCACTCCCTCTCTGAACCCTGCTCTCTGGTGGAATTCTTCCCAGCAACAGTTCCCCTTAAGAACAGTGTACCTTGCCTCACTACAAAGATGCAAATCAAATTACCACCTCAGGAAGACCACCCACTCCCTCTCTAAACCCTGCCCTACAGTGGAATTCTTCCCAGCAACAGTTCCCCTTAAGAACAGTGTACCTTGCCTCGCTACAAAGATGCAAAACCAATTACCAACCCAGGAAGGCCACCCACTTTCTCTCTGAACCCTGCTCTCCAGTGGAATTCTTCCCAGTAACAGTTCCCCTTAAGAACAGTGTACCTTGCCTCACTACAAAGATGCAAAACCAATTACAACCCCGGAAAACCACCCACTTCCTCTCTGAACCTTGCTCTCTGGTGGAATTCTTCCCAGCAACAGCTACCCTTAAGAACAGTGTATGTGTATATGCTTAATTTTTTAAACTGTCTTTTTGTCATATTTTCTTACTTTTAGAAAAGCGGCTCCTGGTCAGCTACAACCCATCACTGCACCCCCCCCCACCCTGCTCTCTCAAGCAGTCAGTCTAATATTCGCTACCTACCTACCAAATGAACTCCTGCTCTGCAAGCTCCATTTGCCTATAATTATTCTCCCCCTCCATTTGCCCATCCTTCTTTTGCCCCTCTACCACAGCCCCCCACCTTCACCTGTATGTTGTATCTCCACTTATTCTACCTACCCTTCACTCCAGATATACTCTTCCTACTGTATAACCCTCTGTTTTTCCCCCTATCTTCCTCTTCTAATCCAGCCCCCCTACCTCCCTGGCTTACCTCCATGCTCTGAGGCCACTCTGTCCTTCCTCCATAAACTAGTGCTTAAATCATAGCAGTGGAATTACCAGTACAGCTCCCCCTTCTCAACTGAGTTAGCCCTTCTACATGCCCAGTGACACCATACCTACTGGCTCTTTTACTTTAAGTAATAACTCCACATTCTATGTCTATTCTATAGCACAGCAAGCAGCTTGAAAGTGATAACAGTAGTCATTTCACACTCCCCGAGCTTACAATCTACATAGTGGTATTTTCACCACAGCTGCTGTACTGCAATTTGTCTAAGCTTTCTCCCTGATTGTTTTTCTTTATCTGCTTCTCTTGGAAGGTGAAGCATCATCCACCTACACAGCACAGGGTCACTTTAATCAACTATTGCAGTATTACATCACCCCATACCTCCCATGAGCCTTTGCTGCAGATCATAGCCACACTTAGGCAACAGCACTATTTTCCCTTGCATTTTCGGCCCCATAACACGGAGTTGTATGCACGCTGACCAGGTAAACTCAGCAGTTAAAGGAAACAAACGTTAAAGCGTAATATCTTGTATGACATTTGTAATCTGCATTAACGGCTGTTTTCTGACACTGGTAGCTTAGTTTGTTGTGATTTTGAACGAGTTTTACCAAATAAGTTCAGCAGTTAAAGGAAAGAAAAGCTCAATTGTAACATCTTGTATGTATTTGTAATCTACATTAACGGCTGTTTTCTGACACTGGTAGCTCTGTTTGTTGTGATATTGAATGAGCTTTACTCACATTATTTCAAGATACCACAATACCAGCTTGCATCACTAGCTTACAGGCTTATTGTTTGTAGTGCATTCCCCTCAAAAGGGCTAATAAGTAGAAAATACTAATTCTTGTGTAGAGCATATCACTTTGTGGTCAGAACATTTGTACAACTTGTTAGAAGTGTATGCAACAATGGTTTATGCCATGTACTATGTTATGTTGACTCCTCATGGTCAACACGCGCAGACGATATTCTAGGCATTTAGACTTGCTGAAGGCCCTAATCTAATAGCCTCCTGATTATGCATTCATTGACTATAGCACTACTATATAAGTTTAATTCTCAAACATAACTATTAAACATAGCTCGACTGTGTTAAAGGTACTGTTATTGTGTAACTCTACTATACAAAACAAAGCTATACTTAACATTGTTCGACTGTGCCAAAAGAAAAACTGTTTTTGGTTTAAGCCTACTATGCTAAAAGAAGCTGTTTTATTTTTTTCTAAGTTGTTTATTGACTCTAGCTGTATTGTGGAAACAGTATCTGTTACAGTCATAGCTGCACTCTATTTAAAGTAACTGTGTTACAAAAACTCTGTGGTGACTAAGTCCTTCTGTGCTAAAAGAAGCTGATTTATTCTTTCTCACTCGCTTATTGACTATAGCTGTATTGTGGAAACAGGGCCTGTCTTTCTAAACTCCTCCTTTTCACTCCCCTAATACCTTCTCAGTCAAAGTTCTTCAGCTATACTACTAGTTCCCTCCGCCCTAGTTCTAACACTTAAACCTTTTTCTCAAACCAACCTTCTCTCTACTCTGTCCTATATCTCCCCTTCTCCCCTGGATTACCCTATCCTAGCAAATAATGCTTTCATTTGCCTAGCCCTCATCCTTTATCTCTTCCTTTATTTTACAGGTACCTTGCCTTGCTACAAAGACACAAAACCAATTACCAACCCAGGAAGACCACCCACTCCCTCTCTGAGCCCTGCTCTCTGGTGGAATTCTTCCCAGCAACAGTTCCCCTTAAGAACAGTGTATGTGTATATGCTTAATTTTTTGAACACTGTCTTTTTGTCATAATTTTTTACTTTTAGAAAAGCTGCTCCTGGTCAGCTACAACCCATCGTTGTGCACCCCCCACCCTGCTCTCTCAAGCAGTTAGTCTAATATTCGCTACCTACCTACCAAGTTAACTCCTGCTCTACAAGCTCCATTTGCCTATAATTATTATCCCCTCCATTTACCCATACTTCTTTTCCCCTCTACCACAGCCCCCCACCTTCACCTGTATGTTGTATCTCCGCTTACTCTACCTACCCTTCACTCCAGACACACTCTTCCTACTGCATAACGCTCTGTGTTCCCCCTATCTTCCTCTTCTAATCCACCCCCCTGCCTCCCTAGCTTACCTCCATGCTCTGAGGCCACTCTGTCCTTCCTCCATAGACTAGTGCTTAAATCATAGCAGTGGGATTACCAGTACAGCTGCCCCTTCTCAACTGAGTTAACCCCTCTGCAAGCCAAGTGACACCATATCTACTGGCTCTTTTAACCCCTCTACAAGCCCAGTGGCACCATACCTACTGGCTCTTTTACTTTATGTAATAACTCCACATTCTATGTCTATTTTATGGAACGGCAAGCAGCTTGAAAGTGACAACAGTAGTCATTTCACACTTCCCAAGCTTACAATCTACATAGTGGTATTTTCACCACAGCTGTTCTTCTCCAACTTGGATAAGCTCTCTCCCTGATTGTTTTTCTTTATCTGCTTCTCTCGGGAGATGAAGCCCTGCTCCATTCGCCCTCACTACCACTCGGGCTCACTTCACTACCCTACCCCTGTTCCCACCCACCCCTACATCAGTTATATTTAGAATCATAAACCACACCCACTACCACTCCTCAAACTCAGTTATCCAATCAAATCATACCTATCATCCCCACTCCACCATACTGAACCACACCCTACACAATACCTTCCCAAACCACTACTGCAAGCACTCACACCCACAACTATATAATATGCCCTCAAGCATTAACATCACCAGTCTACATCCACTATGTCTCACATTTACCCTCTCCTCTCTCTTCCTTCTGTCTATCCTCTCCTCCTATCAAACACAACTCCACTTTACCCTCCCACTACCATGGCAAACAGACTCTGCTCCCGATCCCATTAAACCTGAACATTCCCCTTTATCAGCTTGTCGCCTCTCCTCCACCCTACCTCTCTCCTGCCTCTATAAAGCTCTTAGCTACAAAACTAGACACCACTCATCCCGGAGGCCTGACAAAATACTCCACAAACTAAACAAACTCTACCTATACCTACGACAAAAACTTTCGTGTTGTGGTGACATTCATCCAAATCCAGGTCCCAATAACAGTCACAGTACAAACTCAACAAATCTTAATCCTTTACATCTAAAACCTACCTCATTTCTCCTCCTTCTAAACATTAATATAAGGAGTATTCTTAAGAAAACCCAAGACCTCCATGCCCTACTAGCCCTTTATAAACCTGATATTGTAGTATTAACAGAAACATGCCTCAAACCTGAACATCACGACAATGAAATAACTGCCCCTGGCTACAATATTATACATAAAGATAGGCCAGGAAAAAAAGGAGGGGGTGTAGCCATACTATTCCAAAGCCACCTATCTATTGAGCAATTTGCATGCAACCCCCCTTAAGTCAAAGACATAGAATTAATTTTAGCCAAACTGAAACTCAACCCTAATAAACAAATAATTATTGCAGGAGGACATATCCCCCCAGGCACTAACATGGAAAATCTACTCAACTGGATGTCATATTCCCTTCCACAAGAAACCATACTTTCAAGAGACTTTAACATAGACTGAGCTGACTGTACCAGCCAAAATCCCTCTACTTACATTAACCTCCATAGGTTCACCCAAATTATTTCTACCCCCACAAGAACTGATAAAAACTCCAAATGCCAATCCATCTTGGACTGGATTATATTATCTAACCCTACTCTCACCCACCAATCAGGCTGTCTACCTGACAATCTGAGCGACCATCAAGCAACATATTTAATTAGAAACTGGCCCCATCAAGCAAAACAACCTATACTCAGAACTGTACATACCAAAAAAACCTTCAGAGTGCAGGACCTAATCAACTCACTAAAATGCTGTAAATGGAGCCCCCTAAAACAACTATCACTTGATGAAGCCATAGAGTACTTTAACTCAGCCTTCCTAAAAATCCTAGATTCCTATGCACCACCCAGAACCACTAGAATCAAAACCAACCATGCCTCATGGCTATCCAAAGATGATAAGTCCTTAATAAAAGAAAGAGACAAAGCCTGGTCACAATTTCATAAACACAAAACCACTGCCCTGAGACAGAAATACCATGAACTCCACAACAACAGACAAAAACTAATAAAGCTTGACAAAACTAATTACTATAAAACCTTGCAGGAAAAACATGCCAACAACCCTCAAAAATTCTGGGCCTCAATAAACAACCTACTACACCCTGGCAAACCTACCACTCCTTCCCCTATATTACCAAACAATCACAGTGACATCCCCACCCAATTTAATAAATATTTCACTGAAACAATCCAAGCCATAGCAGATACCCAAAACACAACTACCAATCCTACAGCAATAGTAACCCCCACCCCCTTCAATACAATAAACAACAACCTCAGTTTTTCCCTGAACCCAGTCCCCACCATTACAATTGCTAAACTCCTCAAAAAACCCTCAAACCAACTACATTAGCAGCCAACTTCTTAGAGATTACAGCAGATGGTATTGCTTATCCCGTGTCCATCCTCATAAATAGGTGAATAACCAAATGCAAAGTACCCCACTCCTGGAAAATATCTCATATTATAGCTTAGCACAAAGGATGTCAATCCCTTGAGCTTACCAACTACCACCCTACAGCAATTCTATCACGCTTATCAAAAATATTAGAGAGAGAGAATGGTTCATGTCCCGCTTATACATTACCTCCAAAAAAATAACCTACTATCTACATCCCAAAATGGCTTCAGGCTTTCCCATAGCACTACCACAGCACTGCTCTCATTTTCCAACTTTGTGAATCTACACAGAAACAAAGTTTTTTTAGTATCCTCCATATTCCTAGACTTATCCAAAGCCTTTGATATGGTTAACCATAGTATGCTCCTAAAAACCCTACCTACCCTGAACATCAGTTCCTCTACCATATCTTGGTTCTCTAACTAATTATCGGATCGACAACAGGCAGTTCTATGGAAAGACCATTTGTCCCCCCTACTTATAGTAGCCATAGGTGTCCCTCAAGGGTCCATCCTTAGTCCCTTGATATCTTCACAATTCACTAACCAGATAGCCTCATCCTCACCTTCTGCCTCTATAATGCAATACACAGATGACACATCCATTATATGAGCCACCCCCATCCTGAGGAACTAAAAACCATCACCCAAAATAACTTTGCCCTAGCAGAAGAATGGTTCACCAACATCAAACTTATACTCAACCCAAAGAAAACCAAACTTATTCTCTTTAATCCTGGAAGACCTCCTCCAGTAAACAGTGATTTTGACATAAAAATCCAAAGATAATACACTAATCACCCCAACAATTCACATAAAGCTATGAGGCATAGAAATCAACAATAAACTAAAATATGACACACATATTGCCCAAACAATAAAGAAGGTCAACAAAAAGATTGGCCTCCTTTATAGGAACCAACAGTTTATGTCTAAAAACACCAAAGCCACTGTTGTAAAAACCCATCTCCTATCCACACTCCTGTATGCCTCCCCTATCTTAACCAATCTTCACCACACCGAACTAACCAAGATGGAATCTTGCTACAACAAGATTGCCAAGTTTGCTAACAAAGCCAACCATAGGTATCATCACTGCCTAGCTTTCAAGCAGCTGAACTAGCTTGAGTTTCCTCAACTCCTCTTTCTCAGTCAACTCACAATTGCCCACAAGCTATACTACCTTCCTGAAAAACAAACCTGCCCTTCAGCAGCGTTTTCACCCTTACACCACCACCAGAACCTTAAGTTCCACTAATCAGAACCACATAAATCATTAAACACAAAAATGAGGCTGCCAAATCTCTCTTTGCCTGCTCTATTGCCAGAACCTGGAATACACTGCCAAATCATATAACCTCTACAACCTCTACTTCCCAATTTAAAAAAACATCTCAAAAGCCACTACACAAAAAAATGGCTCTGCCAATGCCACCCCCCCCATGTTAAGCCTTATCAATGCACTGTTCCTGGGATCCCACTAAGAACAAAATGTTGGCTCACCACCCCTGCTGTACTATCCTATAGTTCTAAAAAATAAAATTCATTACTGCTAAGTATGTTCTACTGTAAATTCTCATTGTATGTTAATTCACATGTGTTATATTATAGAATCTGTGTCTATGTATTATACTGTATTTGGAGCTTTTCTACCCGGACCTCGGCTGAAAATGGACCTGTGTCCAGTCGAACTTTCCTGGTAAACAAATGTAAAATAAATACAAAATCTAGAAGATTTAGGATGTTTGCCTGGAAGTGTTTACAGAGATACTTTTATACCCCAAATAAACTCCAAAGAATTTTTGTTTAGGTAAATAGCAAATGCTGGAGGTTTAATGGGGAAGAAAGACATACCTGGGAGCATATGTTCTCAGAGTGTAATGAGTTGGCATATTTTAAAAATTCCCTATAGAGTACTCCATCAGGAATACTGGGAGAGCAAATGACTTTAACTATGGAAATTATTTTTTGAGCTAGGATATAGGATGTGAATTGCTTACACATAGAAAAAACTTGAAAAGTGTAATTCTGGTGGCTGCCAAAAAAGCAATTAATAGAAAATGGAAATCAAAATTTAAACTAGCTATACTTGCACAATTCCCGATGCAGCAGTCTTGCCACATTATTTTGCCTTTCAGTATACAGTCCTTCTGCCATTAATATATCATAACCAGCAACAAGATGTGACACTGTTTCCAATTCTGTAAAGACAACACAGAAATTGCTGGCCAAATCACAAGTATATAACCACAAAGGCCAACTAGTTGCTGGAGTAAATATATTCTTTTAATAAAACTTAAAATATGTTAAAAAGATAAAACTGGTTAAGGGCTTTTATCCAAAGTTTTTACATGGACTTCCTCAGAACAAATTTCTAAATTCACTGCCCATTTTTAAAATATTTAAGTTTCATTAGCATCAATTCCTGGAAACAAAACCATAACCAGATTGGTACTCCCTAATAGTAGGTAAACCAATTAGAAGAAAACAAAGAATTATTTGGATTGGATCATGTGAGCCTTCCTGGTTAACTTGCTGGTGTCCTATTGGTTCACTATAAGCACAACTGTCCAATAACATCTGTGCCACCTTAATGTATGACAGCATATCCCAACTATGTGGCAGCAGCACTTCACAAATTAACAAATAGAACTAAAAAAATCCTTGAATTGGATCTTGTGAGCATTCCCAGTTTCCCTGCTCGTATCTTATTGGTGCACTGTGATCGTAAGTGTCCAATAAACTTCAAAAGCTTTTTTGTTGTGTGCTAACCAGTCTCCACTGTGTAGCTGCAGCATTTAGTACCCAAAATCTTTGTTTTCTAACCTAAATAATTCTGGTAGGTGTTCCTTTTACCATTAGATAACATTGCTCAGTTTGCTGTCATAACTACACACCATATGATGGTTTCACTTTAAACACACCATTGATTACTAATACATTATTTTGGATGAATTCCACATGATGCTTAACCTTGTGTCATGTCAGCTTTCACAATATTTACGTTATGCAAAGCCAAGTGTTATAGGTGTTCATATAATGTGTGTATTTGTAAATAACCAATATGCATTGTTCACTTTGACTTTCCATACTCATTTTCAAACCTCCATAGCTCTAAGTTTCAAAACTGGAAATATAAACATGTTCATTGAGCCCCTGGGGGTCCTGGGCATTAAGGTACAGTTGCCACTTCAACTCCTTCGACTCTAGCCTTGTCTCCCAGGGACCACCTCTGGGATTTGTAGTAAACTTGTCAAGTATTAAGAACATAAATTTATTGAAATGTTGACATAGAAGAGTGTGCTTAAATAAAGCATTGTTGTCAATTTCTTAACAAATGTCATATAAATGCCTGTATTTCTTTCCAAATATCTTTGATGCTGCTGTTTTTGGATTGATTAGTGTTGCTTTCTCCTTTGCATAAATATTGCACCATATTAAATCTCTTTTTCTTTCCTTTGTCCATACTTCTTCAAATGTCACCTGCTCCTCCTGTTTCTCCTTAATTAGGGGACTCATTGTTCCATCATGCTGTGATATAGTCTGCTTTAGACTTTCTATAGTAAATCCTTCATTTTTCAGGTATTCCATAACTTCAGCTTCTATTTTATTTTACTTCTACTTTACTAATCTTCTGTTATACATTCCCTCTTTGTGATTTTATTTTTTGTATTGCAGAATTTTCCATATCTGAATGCCTTTCCCTGTATTTCTCTTCAAATATCTTTGGGGCCGCTTTTTTGTATTAATTAATTTGGTTTTCTCCTTTGCATAAATATTGCACCATATTAGATCTCTCTTTTTTTCACGTCTATATTTCTTTTTAATACCTTTCCAAAATCTCTAGATTTTGCTCTTTATATTTTTGTACTTCCTCACTCCTTTTTCCAAACAGCCCAAGGTTTCTTGGTCTGTATAATGCTTTTCATAAATCTGTTGTATTAATGAACACAAATTTTTACTTGAAGCTTCTAACAGTTTTTCTTGTGCAAGTATTTTTCTTTCCTCTAATTTCACTCTTAATCTTTTCAGTATATCTTCTCTCTGGAAATTCTGAACTTCTTGCATAATAGTAACAATACAGAGTTTCTTTCTTATCCTCAATAGTCCACTCTACTGTATCGTCTTTATGGCTTTTTTGCCCTATCAGTTTTTGTGATTTTTGTGGACTACTACAAAAGGGGGGGCATCCTCCCCCTGGGCCTAGCCTAGACCCATTGTAGGAATGTTTCTGTGTCTTGAGGATTCTACACTGTCATTTTTTCCAGTCCTGATACCAGTGTGCCTACCAGGATTGGGCACTTTTTTATCCTGGGCCTTGTGCATCCAGCTATCATTTTATTTTTAACATACTTCTGTCCATGATATATGCTATATAAAGTATGCTCTTTATATCAATGTCATCTTGGTGAGATTTTGTGAAAAAGAGGGTCCACCTCATGTAGGTACTTACCGAGACTTGAGGATGAATTCAGTTCCAGCAGTACTACTCTGCTTTGTTTGCTGATTTATCATCTCTCCATTCAAACCCCTATGTTACAGTATAGAAATTGTGCTGTTCTTTAAGAGACAGGTATGTCTTTGTATTAGCTGCAGAGGTTTCCTTATATTGTGTAGTTAACAAGCAATTATCTGCTTAGCTCAATGTATAAAAAAAGAAGGTTAGGGCTAGGGTGCTAAAAATCAGAGAAGTTGACTTCTCGCTATAAGAATAGTTTTGTGCCTCAAACAGTGGTTCTGCAAAGTGTGCTGTGGAAGATAAAGAACACAAAGAAGCCACCGACTATCTGGATACCTTCTGCTGAAGAATCCAGCAAGGTGGAAGCTACTTGACTTTATTCTGGGACCAGTCCTAAACTGACAAGACAGACCACTGTGACTGATTTACTTTCATTTTGTAGTCTGAAGAAAAGTTTGCAGTAATCATCTGGTATGTTGCTTTTGGTTTTTAATAAGAAACTGATATCTTACAGACAAAACACCTCTTCTCTGCTGCCTTCTTTTGATCCAGCATATCACAATATATATTGTTATAGATATAAATATAGATAAAGATATAGATATATAGAGTGCCCTAATGTTATGTCACAAATAAGTGCTTGCATGCAAAAATGTTGAATGATAGTGTCTGCAGGTGAGAATGTATTTGAGTGTAGAATGAGTGCAGGTTTTGTAGTGATACAGAAAGGGGTTTTGCGAGATAAGGTGTAAGGTTGAGGCTAGGAGAAGGACAGGGTATGAGTTAGCCCACATCAGTAAGGTGGTGCAGGTGGCAAAAATATATAGATGTTTGTTCACCCATCCATCATGCCTTTTCCTCATTTTTGCACATGGGGTCAGGGGATCACTTCAAAAGTGACAATCATCTAAAGGCAACCTTTACACTGCCAGGTGGTTAGCACTGCCATGATTGTTCTTCCACACCATACATACACTCACACCTATGACCAGTTTTGAGTGTTCAATCCAACTACTGCATCTCTTTTGTATGTGTGGGAAACCAGAACACCTGTAGAAAACCCATAAAAAACACAGCAAGGTTATGCAGACTCTGCAGAGAATGCACCCCAGCTAAGAATCAAACCTGGATAACATCTTATGAGGCAACAACACTATTCACTGGGCCACTGTTCATTTGGTCAAAGGAAAAAAATGTAGAATGTATTCCATATTCCATCTATAGATATAGATATAGCTATAGATATAGATATAAATATAGATGGAGATATAGATAGATATAGAGATATAATGCAGTAATATTTGATTTATTATGCAGGAAGTAGACTGATCAATGGACCCTTTCCCCTTTTCAGCCACAACTGGATCCACAAGGCCAAGTGTAAAAATAGATATAAGCAATTTATTATAGCAAGGCCAAGTGTAAAAACAGATATAAACAATTTAGCATAGCCTGTCAACAAGCATATTCTGAACGGTGGGAGGAAAGTAGAGCTCCTAGAAAAAGCATGCAAAGTCCACAGAGTCTGTGGTGTGAAATCAAGATTGAACTGCAAACTCTGGAGCATTTAAATAAATAGGGCAGTATAGTGACTCACTTATAGATCTGCATGTGAGCCACCAGACTGCTCTATTTATGTATATAAATTCATAAATTCATATGTTCATAGGCAATAACTAGTCTAACAACCTCAGTGGGTCTTAGTAAGCCTAAGCATGCTTCCCAAATTATATGTCTAACAACGTTTGATACCCTAGGGTTATTTTAAGGAGTATATGTAAAAGGCTGCCTCTGTCTAACAGTGTGTGTCAGTCTGACTGTATCTCTGCTTATTTGTGAAAGTGCATGATACAGAAGTTGGATATACAAAAGCTGTCCAGCAAGGAGTTAAGTACAGTTAATTCCCACCGAAACACTAGTCCACTGCTTCATGGCAGCATATGAAGCTGCTGTGGAGCTCGGAGTGAAATAAAGCTAATGGCCAACATTTTACACTCACTAAGTATTACTTTTGATGTTTAGTGAGTGTAAAATTAAAAAAATAAAAGAAAATGAAAAAAAAAACAAATCGAAAAAGTGTGTGTTTATGTCTGTGTGTGAGTATGTGCGTGTATGAAGGTGAAAGGGAGATCCAGCAAGCTATCACTTTACACTAGCTAAGCAGCACTTTTGCTGTTTAGTAAATGTGACATTAATGAAAACATAAAAAAGAAAGAAAGAAAAGTGCACATGCATGTGTGTGTGTGTGTGTGTGTGTGTGTGTGTGTGTGTGTGTGTGTGTGTGTGTGTGTGTGTGTGTGTGTGTGTGTGTATGTGTTTATGTTTTCAGAGTTAGGGGGCACCGCTTAATAACAGGCAATTGGCCTTGGAATAGTTCCTAACTGTTATTGGTTTTAACAGGATTATGGAGTTGATTTTGATTTCAAAGGAGAAAGCTTTATGATCAGGCCTTACCAGCAAGGATAAGATATTGGGGGGGGGGGGGGCGTGCAGATTTTTTCCCACATTTGTGAGCATAACACCCAGTATTTTGGAGTCTGCAGTGGGCATATTCCCTATTTGGTCAAGGGTGTTTGTATTTATGAAGTCCAGGAATCTCTGTGCCTATAGATTTGAGGTCGTATAGTATTCCCAATCTATAGAAGGGTAATTAAAGTCTTCCATGAATAGGATGTTTGATAGCATGGTAAGTCTCTCCAGTATGCCCAAGTATACACTGTGAGCTTTATGGGACATGGAGGGTGACCTATAGCCGTCTAGGATATGGTATGGGTTTTTGACTATGGTGATCTGCACATGAAGGAACTTCTGCACATCATCCTGCTTGACCATCTTAGAAGTTTACTTGTTATTGATGTATATTGTGACACCTCCACCTTGTCTATGCAGCTACTGGTCTAAAACTGTGGAAGGCACTGAAACCTTGCACTGCCAGGATACTCTTTACCACTTTAAACCATGTTTCAGTAACTGCACAGATGCCTATATTCTCAAGTGTGAGGAGGGCTCGGGGAGAAACGTAGTTTTTTTTATTCAGGTTCCTGGCATTGAGCAGTAACACTCTGAGATTCTGTTGAGTTGATTTTGCTATGTCAGCATGTTTGTCAAATTTGATTTTCATTTCTATTAATTGCTTTTTTGGCAGCCAATAGCATTAAACTTATTAAGGCCTTACCAAGTCTGGGCAATACAGATCCTGTGGTCCAGCTCAAAAAATAATTTCCTTATGTATCTGTATCTTGGTATAGAGTAGAATTCTGTCCAGAATTAGTTTCCCTGGCTTTAAAAGAGTGAGTGCTCAGACATGTTCCAGGCACCACCCCACAGCACGCTGAATTAGATTAAGAAGATACTCAGAAATAAAGAAATGAAGGAATGATTTTAATAATCTTACCTTTAAAAAAATGACTTTATATTATATAGACTGTATTCTCATTCCATCTCTGTGCCCTAATGTTAGTCAGCAGGGATGGAACAGTAATGCATTACACCTGGGCATACCACATATATGGTGACTCATTTGCAATACATTGCTGTAATGAAATAATTTCCACAATTACAAAACATCAGCAAGCAGAACCAAGTGAATTGTCTTACCTCCATTTTTGATAACCCCAACCAAATTTATGTATATAAATATAACACAACAATATCAACAATTAACTTCACACCTCAAATAACTGTACATAATAAATACAGAGTATATACTTCATACATTGTTAATCAAACAATTTGTAACAGCTTTCAGTTAAAACCATATTTGTGGTAAGAAAACGTATAAAGTACATGTAGATAATTTATTTATTTATCCTTTGTTGACCAGGTTAATACGACTATGCTAGTAGCCTAATTTCAGGGGAGACCTGATGTGGTATGTATACTACTAGGGCAAGTTTGGCCAGGGCATCAGGGAACGTCCCCTTACTGTTACATATAGGGATGCATTTGTGTGTGATGTGTTCTACTTCCTGCTT
Source organism: Protopterus annectens (assembly GCF_019279795.1). Classification (NCBI taxonomy): domain Eukaryota; kingdom Metazoa; phylum Chordata; order Ceratodontiformes; family Protopteridae; genus Protopterus; species Protopterus annectens. The sequence goes on from NC_056743.1 coordinate 1,258,440,863, forward strand.
CCATTCCGGGTATGAAGGCAGCTTGGGGAAGCAAGAAAAGTGATTCATGAAAACGGAAGGAGAAAAGGAGTATAAGAAATATGAATATGTTTATGCTTTTGTTCGTCGAACAACAGAAACAGTAAACTTGTTGAAAATGGTAGAGGAATGTAAGGAAAAGTCAGATAAGCAGGATGGCATGGTAAAGTGGTAAAGGAATTAGAAAAGGCAGCTGAGCTTTTTCAAGGGCATATTAAAGAAAAAGAAATGCTACTAAGGGACTCTGAGGATTTGTTTCAGCAAAACCTCTTTGAGGAAGAGGTTACAACACAAGAATGTCTTGTGTTGTAACACAAGACATTCTTGTGTTGTAACACAAGAATGTCTTGTTACAACCCTCCAGTCGGAAGGGTTACAGGATGATTTTTTAAAGGAGTTGGTGAATGCCAGTGAACTGGAAAGTGGAAATGATGTTTTGTGGGATGACTTAATGGAGAAACTACAAAGAGAGGACATTCCACAGGTTGATAATACAAAGTCGTATGCTGAGATGGTGAAATCAAGAGTAGTGAAAGAAGGAAAAAGAAGGAAAACTGTAAATGTAGAAAGAAAGAAGATTTTTAAGGTATGAATTGAAAAGAAAGAAGGTGGAGTGGACAGATAGTATAGGATAAATAATAACACCTTTAGGAATGAGAGTATATGAGGTAAGGGGATTTATTCATATTAATAGAGAGACTTTTTGGAACATTATTTTTAAGACTGGTAAAGCTATGGAGAATTTTTTAGGAGAGTATGAAAAAAAAGAAAGACTATATTCATTGGAACTCTTATGTATTTAAACCTTTTCAAAGAGAGACTAAGAAAAATTGAATATTCAATTTAGAACTAAAGTTGAAAAAATTACTTTAAAAGAGTATTTATTAAGTGGGTGCAAATATGTAATAGATATTGTGAAAGCATATGATAATATAGGTTTTATGGTTAGGTGCATGGGATTGCAATGTTGTTTTAAAAATGAAAAATGATAATATTGTGCATATTACAAGTGTTATAAATGTGGAAGGGGGCAAAGGAATGGTGAAATATTGCGGGCAGCCAAATACATGTTATTTGTGTGTGGGAAAGCTGATCACTTGATAAATAATTATAAAAAAAGAAAATGTTTTGGGTGTGGAGAAATAGAACATGATATATGAAATTGTAAAATCAAATGTAGGACACTTGGGGATGCAATGTGATTAGAACATTACTGAATTAGAGCAAGAGATTGTAGAAACATTATGGAGCTGAATCAAGAGACCAAGGACATAGCAATAAAAAAATAATAAAGACTGTGCAAATAGAATGTGAGGAAGTAAATGATTTGGAACCTAAAGAAGATTTACAAAAAAATATTGAAAGTTTCACTCTTAATAAAGGAGAGGGAGAAGAATCAGGGTTAAGTGATAGTGAAGATGTAAAATGGAATTTAGTTAAACAAAAAAAATCTATCCGTAAGACAGTTCAAGACAGAAAAAGAGAAATGGTACAGGACATAATAAAGATAAAAAGAAAGGAAATGGTTGAGTTTCTTTAATATTTAAAAGTTAGCATTTTGTGTAAGGTACTTGCATTAAATGGTAATACTTTAAAGAATGTTGTAAGAAACAGAAAAGTGACATTATTATATTAGAAGACACTAGGTTTTTAACAAATGAAGAAAGACAACAGTTGGAAGTGTGGTGGGGAAAATGTGATCTTTAATTTAGGGAAAGAGAGGAATACTTATTTTGTATAAGGAGACAATAAAAGTTTTAGATTTTAGATTTGTTACTGTAGGCTGAAATATTATTCTTGATGTATGATGGGGAAAGCAGGTATTTAGAATTATAGGGATTTATGCAATAGTAATAAAAAAGAGGAAAGAGATGTTTAAGATATAATTAAATACATAGGAGTAAACATGGATATAATTGTTGCTGGAGATATTAATTGTAACATAAGGAAAAACATGATGTGAAAGTGATATTAGATATAAGGTATGGAAATTTAAGTAGTTGGAATAAGAATACTTGGACTTACAGTAGAGGTGAACATAGAAGAGTAATAGATTATTTCTTAGTTTCAGGGTTACAAATTGTGGATGTAGGAATATTAGAGACAGGCTTTTCAGATCACAAAGCTATATGGGTTATTTATATAAAAATAGGAAAAAGAATAAAAAAGATTAATAAGGTTAAGTGGGATAAAGAAGGGAAGATGGTTGTAGTACATTTATGGCAGAATCAGATAGAAATTAAGCCTTTTTATAAAGATTGGCTGAATAGTGGTTGTGTTTAAATATAATTATAAAAAGTGGTAAATAAGCAGGAAAATATAAAAAGAAGGAAGGAAAGAATGCATTATGATCAATTGAGTAAGGATATGTGTGACAGTTTGGAAATAATGAAGAAAATTATTTTATTAAAGAAGAGGAATTATATGATTTAAATAAAAATAAAATACAATATTTGTTATATAAGCAAAGATATTTTTTGCAAGGAAAGAAGGAGGAAATTGCACCATATTTGAGTAAACTTATTAAAGAAAATTATAGCATTATGAGACTAATGAAAGATAGGTCAGGTATAGTACAATCTACGTAAGTTAAGATTAAGGAAATAGTAGAAGGATATGTTAAAGAAAGTTTTAGAGGGAAAATGTACAATGTACTAAGGAATGGAAAGTGGATTTTGTTTCCTAAGGAAAATAAAGATTTGGAAAAATATAACAAAAAATTAGAAAATATTTTAAGAAATGTAAAGCTGGAATCTATGGCAGGGCAGGATAGATTAGAGTATAGAATGTATAAAAATATGACTATAGCTCAAAAGACATATTTTTTAAAAGTATTAAATGAATGGTTAAGAAAGGGTTTTCAATATAAAGACCTGCATAGTGGTGTAATTAAATTCATATGGAAAAAGGAGACAAGTGTGAAATACACAACTATATAGTTCTTAATAACACTGACTATAACATTTTTATGAAAATTTTGCAAAAGAGAATGGAAGGTAAGTTAAGTTTGATTATAAATAAAAATACTTATATTATTAAAAGTAGAAAAGTACAGGATTTATTGTTAATCATTTGCAAAATTAGTGGATAACATTTTATATAATAATGATTGAGCAAAGTTAATGATGGGTGATATAAATAAGGCATTTGATTCAATTCAGCATAACATCCTATGGAAGATATATGATGCATACAATCTAAGTAATAAGTTAAAAAAATGTTTATGTTACAGCTTATGATTTAAATATAGTTGTTGTGTCTTTCGGCTTTTTCCTGGTTAGGGGTCGCCACAGCGGAACTCCAGTCTGCTAATGATTGGCAGTAGATTTTTACGTGCCGAGTTGCCAGCTCTGATGCACAACCTTCAACGAAGGTATGCCCATTCACGCATGTCTCCACACAGAAGATGCTTTATCTGAGAATCGAACAGGACAACGTCTTACTGTGAGGTGACAATGCTACCACAGCACCACTACTGCAGTTGAATATAGTAATAATAGTAATAAATAGATGATTTAGTGAGGAAATTGTGCTTGAAAAAGCTATAAGGCAGGCTTGTCCTTTAAGTAATGTTATTTTTGTCCTAATAATGACTGTTATTTTGATTATATTAATATTGAATTAAGGGATCAGGAATATATAGCCTATGAAGGTTTAAATATTCCAATTATGTTATTATATGCTGATGATATTATTCTTATTGCTAAAAATCAAAAAACTATAGTCAATATGATAAGTTATTTACAGGAATTTATATGACACAGTTTCTTTAATAAATAAAAAGAAAAGTGTAGGGATAACGTATGATGTTATGCTAGGAGGTATTATTTTTAATAGGATAGGGATTAATATACTTGGATTGACATTTGGAAAGAGAGAATAGATAATAGTTATATGGGATGAAAAATTAAAGGTCATGGAAAAAAACATGTATGTTTTGGAAGACCTTTAGATTATCCTTTAAGACAAAGGTTTATTTAATAAATTAAATTTTGCTTGCTAGAATTGCTTACTTATCAAGTGTGTATAGTATTCCACTGAATCTTGAAAAGGTATTTTATAGGATGGTATTTACATTTATTTGAGGACCAAGGTTGAATCCAGTAAAAATACAAACTTTATATGTAAAAAAAGAAGGTGGTGGTTTGGGATTGATAAATTCTATAGTCCATGCAGCCTTTTTACATTTGTATAAAATGCTAAAGGTTTGAAAGATAATGGTAATTCATTATTGGTGCGAATTTTAAAAAACAGTTATAGTACTGAATGGATGACTATTTTGAATGCTAAGAAAAGGAGATTGCATGATAATGAGGAAATGAATAATTATCCAGACAAAATTTTGCTTTCAAAAATAAAAAATTTAAATTAAAAAAGATAGGAAGTTATGGTATTATAGTATCATGGATAAGTTTTTTTTTATATTTATCCTTTGAAAATATATGTAAAGAAAAAAGGTCACAATTAAGGCATGAATGGAAAGACATAAAAGTATGTGGGAATGTCAAGATTTTTTATGGAGATTATTAATACAGAAACTGACAGTAAAAGTAAATACATTACATAAAGGTAAACATAATAGAAATTATATATATTCCAATCAACTTGAAACCAGTGAACATGTTTTCTTGAGTTGTAAAAGAGTTAAAGCATTATGGAATAAGGTGATAAGTTTGAAATATTTAGAGAATTATAAGGACTTAAATATATATGATTAAGTATGGATATTATAGGGATACGTCAAAAAGTTATGTTGAAAAAACTGATAAAAATATTTCTATAGTTTGGATAATATGGAATCAAACAGTAAAAAAAATGTTTAATTAAAAGTGGGATCTAGCCAAGATGTTGAGAAAATAAGGATTTGGTTGTGCTAAATGGAGTGGGGGTCCAATAATGTGAAATGAAAATGTTGATTTTGTTTGTTAAAAAAAAAGAAGAGATTTGCTATTTTGAGTATGTATGTATAAAAAACTGTTAAGCCCTGTAATTAATGTATATACCATAAAAAGAAATAAAATTGCATATATTGCAAAATAGGAAAAACTGTATACAGTATAGATAAGTATTGTAAAATAAAGGACCTCTACTTGTTTTGAGTGGAATACATTTCACATGAGCACTTCCTTTTTCCATTCCAGTCAGACCACAGGTGACTTAGAGAAACAGGGAGATAGAAGGAGATTGAGTGGTGAGAGAAATGGTGGAGAAAGCCAGTACTGAGACCAAAGAATGCCAGAAAATGAAGTAAATGTTTCCTGAGGGAACATTATGGAGAAAATACAAAAGGAGGATGCAGACACAATCCTGAAGGACAGTGGTAAGATGGAAAAGAAAATATATGCAAAGAAAGTAAAAGAAGGCAAAAGGGGAGTAGCAGAAAAGGAAAAGGCAAAATAAAATATAAACAGAAGTAAGTTGTATAGATTCAAAGTAAAGAAAACAAAGAAATGGATTGGTATGAAGTGTGGGACAATTTAATAGTTCTTTTGGGTGTAAAAGCATATGCGGTAAGCACATTTATTTTATTTAACAGAGGCATTTTGTGACATTATATTTGAGACTGTTTTTTCAATGGAATTTTTTTTAGGAATATGAAAAAAAGAAAAACCTGTAACACATGGAATAGTTATGTGATAAAAGCATTTAAAAGAGAAACAAAAAAGAAAATTTGTGTACAATTTCAAACAGCGGTGGAAAGAGAAACTTAGAAAGGGCATTTGAAAACTTTACGTAAAGAAGAACTGGAAGTTGCAAAGGTTTATGATAAAAGAGATTTATAGACTGGTGGAGGGGACGGTAATATTGTGTTAAAAAAACAGAAAGAGAAAACATACATATACCAAGAATGATGAATATTGAGGGGGAATGTGATGTCATAAAATATTGGGGACACCCCAAAACATTTTTTTATGGAAAAGGACATTTGTTAAGAAAAGAAAATGTTAGATTTGTGGAGAAATTGGATATGATCCAAAAATGTAACTTGAAATGTAAATGTAACAAAATTGGACATTTACAGACAGATTGTAAAACTGAAAACAAAAGTAAGGAAAAAAGAAAGAGAAGAAAATGAACAGAATAAATTTTAGAAGTAGTAGAAATAGAATAAAAAATAGGTGAAAAATAATAACGAAGACATAAAAGAAGGTTTTGAAATAAGTGATGAAGAATACATACATTGGAAGATAAAAAAGAATTCTGTTTGCAAAAAGGTAAAATACAGATACAGAAAATTTAACGGGACAAGTACAAAAGAAAAGAAAAAAGAAAAGGATAAAAATACATACAGCTAATAGTTGAGGTTGGTGTAATGGTTAAGTCTTTTGCTCACAAACACAAGGTATAGTGTTTGATTCTCACCTTTGAGAGGGAAATCGGTGAGGCTTAGAATGGCACATTAGGGCAGCTAGCCTAGTAAATAACTATGAAACCATGAATCTGAGGAAAATAGAAAATTTAAATTTTAGAGTGCTTTCTGAAACTGAATAGTATTAAGACTATAGTAAGAAGAATAAGTATTTTGAAGTGGCATAATACATGCAATTTAGATACAATTATATTAGAACACACACAATTGTTAACAAATAAAGAAAGGTTACAGAGAAACTATGGTGAGGAAAGATAATCTGGAATTTAGAAAATGAGAGATGTTTTTGGAATATATATTCTATAGAAATACAGTAAATATAGATGTAAGATTAGCAAAACAAAAAGATTAACCATTGTAGATTTAAAATGGAAAGATCAAATGTATGGAATTATTACATTATATGCTTATACTAATTGTAAAGAAGGGGAAAGCTTATTTCATCAAATTGTAGACTATGTAGTGGTAAATATGAATATTATAATAATAGGATACTTTAATTGTGGCAAGTATAAAAATAAAGGAAATGATATAAGAAAAATGTTAGAAGTTATAAGATGTGGTAAGTTAAAACCTTGGAACAAAAATTCATGGACTTACAAAAGTGTCATGTATAGAACTGAAATAGATTATTTTATGGTATCAGAATGTTTACTTACAAGAGAAGAGGAGGTAGTTGAAACAGGATTTTCTGATCATCTTGCAATATGGCTAGAGATA
>NC_056743.1:1258448470-1258482473 GCF_019279795.1 Protopterus annectens
TTGGTGGGGGGTTTGCACTGAACCTGTCAGCTAGGATGTTGGCAATGTCTGTGGGTTCGGTGTATTTTTTGTCATTTTGGACTAATTCTGAGCATATCTGGGAATTCCCACCCAGGTTCCTAACATAACTAAAGAAAGCCTTGTGATTATCCTTAGTGTACTGTGCAATTTTTCTCTCGAACCTGGCCTTAGACGATTTTATGAGTGCCTGTAGTTTTTTGCTAATACTGATCAGAGATGCCTTCTCTTTTTGGGATTTTGCTCTATCATGTAGTAGCTTCCTCCTTCTATTGTATAGTTTGTTTATGGCTGGGGTCCACCAGACAGGATGTCTGCCTTTGGAGGACTGGGTCTTGGTTTTATTTGGGATTGCATGATCCATGCATTCCTGAAGGTATTCATAGAATGCGTTTATAAAGGATTCTGCGGTCTGGGCCATATTTTCCACAGGCCCGGGGGCTTTGAAGGATTCCACCTCGGTTTTGAGGAGTGTGAAATTTGCTTTAGAGAAGTTTTTCACTGTGGTTTTCTGGGCAGGGGGTGGGGTCGGGATGTGAATATCCAGTGAGATTAGTTTATGGTCTGATCTTACCAGTGAGGGATACACTTCTGGTCTGGAGCATAGAGTCCCCATGTTGGTGATGATCAGGTCCAGTATGTTTTCCTCTCTTGTGGGAGTGGTAACAAGTTGTTCCATAGCATTTGAGTTTATAAATTCTAGGAAACTTTGGGCTAGGGTGTTGGAGCTAGAGTAATGCTCCCAGTCTATGCTTGGGTAGTTGAAGTCGCCCAATATAATGGTGTTTGGAGAGACCTCCATATTTTTCAGTGTTCTCAGGAAGGCAGAGTGGGGTTCCTGGGTTTGGGAGGGTGGTCTGTAGCAGGCTATAAACTGGAAGGCAGTTTTACCCACTGTTAGGTGCACATGGATAGTCTCTGATGCTTCGTGCTGTGCCACCAACCTGGAGGTGTGGGTATCTTTGACGAATATTGATACTCCCCCTTCATTTTGTGGTTCGGTCCAAGTTTTGGGGGCAAAAAGCATGGTACGAGGTATAATCTGGTAGTGCTGGGGTGCTCTCGGGAGCCTTGAACCAGGTTTCTGTTACTGCACAGATATCGATGTTCTCCATGCTAAGGAGAGTTTTGAGTGCGTGCATCTTGAGGTTTAGACTTCTGGCGTTGAGTAACATTACTCTTAGTTTCTTATCCCTTGTGATACCTATGGAGGTGGTATAACAATGAATTGGAAGATTTAGAACATAATGAAAGAAAGCACTTTAGAATTATATGAAAAAAATCAATACAAATAGAAGAACTGTTGCTTAAGCAAAGATTTTTTACAAGGGAAAAGAGAAGAAGCATCAAGTCACTTAAATAGATTAGTAAAAAAAGATGGTTGTGCAATGAGAAAAATAAAAAATGTAAAAGGACAAGTAGAAAGAACTCATGAAAACATTATGACTAGTGTAGTACAGTATATACAAGAAATGTTTAAAGAAAAAAGGCAGTGAAAATAACATAGAAATGAAAAAATTAACAGAAAAAGAAAATGAGTTGGAAAAGGAGATTTCTTTATATGAGTTAGATAAACTATTAGGGTAAGTAAATATAGATTTGGCTGCAGGACCAGATGGAATGCATTATGAAATATATAAAAATGTAATGGCTTGGCAAAAATATATATCTTAAAGATGTTGAATGAATGGTTAAATGAGGATTTTGTGCAAAAATAATTATGTAGCAGAATATTTTAATTCATATGGAGGATAGAAGACAAAAAACGGAGACCAATAGTACTGAATAATAATGATTGTAAAATCTTTATGAACATAATACAAAAGAAATTTAAAACTAAAATAGAAAATGTTACAGATGATAGTGTATATACATATATATTTTAAAGAGTTTGAATAAACTGAGGTGGGCTACCAGCCACAACCCTGAGCCGAGATACCAAATGACTAGAGGTTTCTGAGCTTCCAAACACATACAAGAAGTAATGTTCCCTTGGAAAGGACTGTGGTAGGGTTAGTAAGAGTATTATTCAGGATGTCTAGAAGCACTAGTATCTCTTTAGTACCACTACAAAGAATTAATGTTCCCTTGAAAAGGACTGTGGTGGAGTTAGTCGAATTATTGTTTGGGACTTCTAGAGGCATTAGTACTTCTTTAGTACTACTACAGAGAGTTTAAATTCTATTGGAATGAACAGCAGTGGGGTTAGTCACAATATTATTCAGGATGGCTAGATGTCTTAGATTCTCTTTAGTACCACTATAAAGAATTAATGTTCCCTTAGAAAGAAATGTGGTGGGGTTAAGCAGAGTATTATTCAAAACTTCTAGAAGCATTAGTATCTGTTTAGTGCTACTACATAAAATTAATGTTCCCTTGGAAAGGACTGTGGTAGGGTTAATAAGAGTATTATTTGGGAATTCTAGATGCATTAGTTTCTCTTTGGGTGGCTGCGGTGGTGCAGTGGTTAGCATTGCCACCTCACAGCAAGAGGTTCTCCGGTTCGATCCTCGGCTGGGGTGCCTTCTATGTGGAGTCTGCATATCCTCCCTGTGGTCGCATGGGCTTCCTCCGGGTGCTCAGGTTTCTTCCCACATCCCAAAGACATGCTGTAGGTGGATTGGACACTCTAAAATGGCCCTAGGTGTGAGTGTGTTCATGTGTGTGCCTTCTGTGGAAGGTTTGGCACCAGGCTGGCAACTCAACACCATAAAACTCCACTGCCAATCACTTTCGGACAGGTGATCCATAGTGGCAACCCCTAACCGGGAAAAGCCGAAAGAAGAAGAAGATGCATTTGTTTCTCTTTAGTACTACAGAGAATTAATGTATCCTTGAAAAGGACTATGGTGGGGTTAGTGAGAGCATTATTCAAGATATCTATAGGCATTAATATCTGTCTTTAGTACCACTACAAGGAGTTCAAGTTCCCTTGGAAATGACTGTGGTAGAGTTAGTCAGAGCATTGTTCAAGGCTTCTAGAGTCATTGGTATATTTTTAGTACTACTACAAAGAATTAATGTTTCTTTGGAAAGGACCATGATGAGATTAGTCAGAGTATTATTCAGGCTGTCTAGAGGCATTAGTATCTCTTTAATGCCACTAGAAAGAATGAATGTTTCCTTGGGAAGGACTGTGGTGAGTTTAGTCAGAGTATTATTCAGGACCTCTACAACCATTAGTATCTCTTTAATACTACTACAAAGAATTAATGTTCCCTTGGAAAGGACTGTGGTGGAGTTCATCAGAGTACTATTCAGGATGTCTACAGGTATTAGCATATCTTTAGGACCAGAACACAAAATTAATGTTCCCTTGGAAAGGACTGTGATAGAGTTGCTCTTACTATTATTCAGGTCTTCTAGAGCCATTAGTATCTTTCTAATTCTACTACATGTATTAATGTTCCCTGGGAAAGGACTGTGATGGGGTTAGTCAGAATATCACTCAGGATGTCAGGAGGCATTAGTATCTCTTTAGTGTCAGTACAAAGAATCTATGTTCCCCTGGAAAGGACTGTGGTGGGTTATTCAGAGTATTATTCAGGACTTCTAGAGGTCTTATTATCTCTTTGCAGTATCAGATTAAACCAGCACTTACTCCCAGGTAGTGGCATTATGAAGGACATCAGCCAAACCTAACATAAGAAAGCTGGTAACTGTAATTAGTAGAATAGGGATTCTTAATGAATTCTAACAGATGAAGGGACCCCTTTCATATCTAAAAGCACGGCGGAGCTCTGCTAGCTGTTATGCAGTAAATAGCTTATAACTACTATATATCACCCCAAAACAGATTGGTGAAATCTTTCAATAAATCCTTGAAGAAGATGTTGCAGAAATGTTTTCTCCATTGTCCAGGAAGAGCTGTCTTAGTTAAGAATAGCATAGTTATGAAACCAGGAGACAAGATCAAACTGAAATATTATAGATTAACTGAAGCCAGAAGAGAGGCCAGTAGTATAGAAGTTCCAGAAACATTGCTGTGATGTTCCCACACTGGGCCAGTAATCAAGCAGCTTGAATCCTCACCACTGATACTGGAGAGAGACCTTCACTTGGAATATAAATGGATACTCAGTATTTCCAGATACAGCTCTCTGCACCAAGTACATTTTCCCTTAAGACCATACAGGGAATGCAGTCAACTCAGGGTTTGGATTTCTCTATATCAGTCTCCCTCTGGGGCCCTGGTAATGCTCCCCACTAGCACAGCTACATGGTTAAGTCCCCAGCGGAGTGTCCAAGCCAAGTCCTCCAGCACTCTGTCTGTGAAACCAGTGTTTTGTGTTCCTGCTCCATGTTGCTGACACATACACACACACACACACACACACACACACACACACACACACACACACTGTTAGATTTTTCACACACACACACACACACACACACACACACACACACACACACACACACACACACACATACACACACACACACACACACACACACACACACACACACACACACACACACACTTGGGAAATGCTGGCACAGAATTACCTGCTGTGCTCCCTTCTGCCCAGAGTATAAGGTAGTTATCACTGCCACCAGACACTCCACAATCAGCTACTCCCAGGCCCTTAACAGAATGTCCAATTATACTCTGTAATATTAATACTAATACAAATGGTAGTAGTTGAATAAGACAGCTACAGTAGGCCTTCAGGAGTGGCCCACACAGTATCACCAAATAAATATAAGCACTCTCAATGGTTAAATACTTTCTAAAAGGACCAGCCACAATAAAAGCTTTAAATGTATTTCATAACAAATAATAAAAGAGCATAAAATACTAAATATATATTTACAGTAAACCACAGAGTTCAAATCACAGGAAATACTGAAAATAACATTTATGAACAGACTCAGACAAATAAAGAAAAGCAATACCTAAACTAAGCTTCACTATATTTTCTTGATTGAATCTAGGAGAATTACTATTCCCTACTTACTTACTAGATCAAGGCAGATGATGTGGTGAATGGTCCAGCATGTTTTCAGGCCTAAGACAGAATACTCCATACTGAGAGATTTCTCTTTGTAATATCTAAAATTTCAAAGATAGCTTGGAGAATGACCTCATCTGGTCACCTGACTCTAGATTCTCACATTATTCCCCTTTAAAGCTTGAAACAGAATGTTAGCATATATGTGATAAGATGCATATCTAAAGTTTTGCTGTTTATGGCAGTACCTGGGGCTTTCCCTGTTTTTACTGAGCTAATGAACAAAGGCTTCTTCCAGACATGCCATCTCCAGTCCTATTCAGAGCTGTGAGATCAGCATTTCCATGGCCCAGCCAGTGGTCCAATTAACAGTATTTTTCTTAAAGGAAGAAGTAAGCTATCTGTTTAGTCCCGTCTCTTCCAGTGTCCTTTGCTAACATATATACATACAGTCTCACATGTATATTCCCTCTCTGTCCAGCAGGACCCACCACTGATGCATTTTTAACACTAGCAACTTTACAAACACATTCTGATTTTCAAATGCCATAAAATTCTAATACATTTGTAGAAATTACTGTTTTATATGTTTTAATCATTTTGCTCATTATTAAACATTTTTATTATCTTACATTGTGGCTGATCAATCAGTGTATTCTTTAGTGATTTGAGAGTGCTTATACCTGTTTTGATAATTCCTGGGCCACTCCAAAAGTCTGGCTTTAGGTCATTTGCTATCATTTGTTTTTATTACCTAATATTAATAATTGGATACCAATTTGAAAGGGCATGTAGATGCTCTGGTTGGTGGCAGGATTTTACCATGTCATTTGGGGGAAGTGACACAGATAGAAATCTGTGTCAGGCTTTCCCAGAAGTGTTTGGATGTGTAAGATTCAATTTATTTAATTGTGAGTGTAGCAGAGGTCTTAAACTGGAACACATTGCTCTGGAGTGTGTAATAAGGAATTACATTAGGGGTGGACAGAAGTATACTGTGCAGTCACAGGTTATAGAGCATGTTTTGTTGTGCTCTTGGGGAAATTGTGAAATATTACTCCTGTTTAAGTGATGGTGTCACATTGGAGTCAGTAGTGAGGACTGAAGTTCCTTAGTTACTGACCCAGGATAGTAGAGGACATCACATATTTGGTAGCAGTTCAATTGGATATTGACCAGACATCACAGGCTTCATCATGTTAACATGGTACAATTTATGCCCCTGCCTCCTGCCTAGCAGTTCAAACATTTAGATAACATCACTAACCTTTCCTACCAGTTTGAAGGGTCTCTCCCAAGCTGCCTGCAGCTTATTGTGTCTGACAGGAATGAAAACCATCACCTGCTGTCCCACAGCATACTCTCTGGCTCGAGCATTCCTGTCATACCAGATCTTTTTCTGCTGCTGAGCACCTGCCAGGTTCTCCTGTGCCAAGTCCATGAGGTCCTTGAGCTTTCTTCTGAGGTTTAGGATGCATGTACAACAGACTCCTTGCAGTATTCAGACTCACTCTTCCACTCATCATGAATCAAAGCTAGAAGTCCCTTCACCTTATGCCCATCCAGCAACTCAAAGAGTGAAAAACCTGTTGATTCCTGCTGCACCTCCCTTTATGCAAACAATAGATGGGAAAAATATTTGTCCCACTCTCTCTTAAACTGGTCTGGAAATGCATATAGCATGGTCTTTAGTGTAGATTTTAACCTCTCCACAAGACCCTGATGAAGAGTCAGCATCTCTCTCATGCTGATGCTGCTTCTCCTTTTCTTTAGCCTCCAAACACTGCAGTCTCTCTCTGCTGATTCTAACTCCAAATGTTGGTCTCCAGTTCAATTCTCTTTGACTGCAGACAGATTTTTAAGTCCTCTGAAGAAAATCCAAACTGTACTGTTTCTGGGGGCTTCAAATTCCCATCACCAGACTGGTTATCCTCCTAGGTACTGGTCTAAGCTGTGACTAAGGCTGAAATCATCTCCTCTTTAGTCAAGTTGGCATACACCAGTCCTTTGGCTTTGTACACCTTGGCCAACTGGTTCTTTGTCAGCTTGCCATAATTATCTGCTGACATCTTTGCCTGCTCTCCCTAACTACTAAACTAAACTAACAAAAAAATAAATAAGTAGAACTGTTGTGAAATGAAACTCTGAATGTTCACCTTGTGGCTGCTTGAGAGTACACCTTTAGTGACAACTGCTTACAGGCTACTGAAGTTCAATATCCACACCACTGCTTACCAATATCTGACGTCCCCACACTGGGCCAGTAATCAAGGGGCCTAAGTCCTCACCACTAACACTGGAAAGGGACATTCACTTGAAATAAAAATGAATACACTCACTATTTCCAGATGCAGCTCTCTGCACCAAGTACAATTTCCCTTAAGAGCACACAGGGAGTGTAGTCAGCCCAGGGTCTGGATTTCTTTATATCTGTCTCCCTCCAGGGCCCCAATAAGGCTTCTCACTAGCACAGCTTCTGGGTTAAGTCCTCAATGGAGTGTCCAAGAAAAGTCCTCCAGTACCCTCTCTGTGGAACCAGTACTCTGTGAGATTTGATTTTTCACACACACACACACACACACACACACACACACACACACACACACACACACACACACACACACACACACACACACATGCACACAGGCACACACACATGCACACACGCACACATGCACGCACACACACACACACACACACACACACACACACACACACACACACACACACACTCTCCTGGGAAAGTCTGGCACAGATTTACCTGCTGTGCCCCCTTCTGTCCAGAGTATAAGGTAGTTATCACTGCCACCAGACACTCCATAATCAGCTACTCTAAGGCCTTTAACAAAGGATATCTAACTATACTGTGTAATATTAATACTAATACAAATGGTAGCAGCTGACCAAGGCAGCTAGGTTTTCAGGAGTGGCCTACACAGTGTCACCGCATAAATATAATCACTCTCAAAGGTTAAACACTTTCTAAAATGACCAGCCAAAATAAAAGTTTTAAATATATTTAATAATAAATAATAAAAGAACATGAACATATTGAATATATATTTACAGTAAACCAGAGTTCAAATCACAGGAAACATTGAAAATAACTTTGATTGACAGATTCAGACAAATAAATAAAAATACTATCTAAACTAAGCTTCACTATATTTTCCTGACTGAATCTAGGAAAATTACTGTTCCCTACTTACTTAATAGAGCAAGGCAGATGATGTGGTGAATGGTCCAGCTTGTTGTCAGGCCCAAGACAGAATACGCAATATTGAGAGATTTATCTTTGGAATATCTAAAATTTACAAGATGGCTGGCAGAATTACCTCATCTGGTCACCTGAATCTAGGTTCTGACACTATTCCCCTTTGAAGCTTGAGACAGGATGACAGGATGTTAGCATAGATGTGATAAGATGCATATCTAAAGTTTTGCTAATATTTATGGCAGTGCCTGGGAATTCCCCTCTTTTTACTGAGCTAATGAACATAGGCTTCTTTCAGACATGCCATCTCCAGTCCCGTTCAGAGCTGTGAGTTAAGCACTTCCATGGCCCAACAGGTGGTCCGGTTAACAGTATTTTTCTTAATGTAAGAAGTAAGCCAGCTGTTTAACCCTTTCTCTTCCACTGTCCTTTGCTAACATATATACAGTCTCACATATATATTCCTTCTCTGTCCAGCAAGACCCACTGTTGATAAGCAACTTTACAAACACATTTTGATTTTCAAACTTTCAGACATGCCGTCTCTAGTCCCATTCAGAGCTGTAAGATAAGCACCTCCATGGCCCAACAGGTGGTTGAGTTAACAGTATTTTTCTTAATGTAAGAAGTAAGCCAGCTGTTTAACCCCTTCTCTTCCACTGTCCTTTGCTAACATATATACAGTCTCACATATATATTCCTTCTCTGTCCAGCAAGACCCACTAATGATAAGCAACTTTACAAACACATTTTGATTTTCAGTTCTAATACATTTGTAACATAAGCATCTGTACAAATCAGTTTGATATTCAAATGCCATACAGTTGTAATACATTTGTAACACAAGCATCTTGTATAAATCAGTTTGATATTCAAAGGACATATCATTCTTTACAGAACTCTAGCTGGCACTAGCCCATATCATCGCAATTGCAATTAAAGTTATTGAAGAATTTCATATTGCATGGAATAGCCCTATAGCAGTGGAAACAAAACTGAATGTTAACATTAGATTTTGTAAACATTTCAGTAAACTCATTCAGAGCACTAATGTACCCATTTCATTATACCTACAGTGGATGAACTAATAGAAAAGTTAGGGAAAGCCCATTACCTTCCCACATTGGTCTTAACAAAAGGTCATTGACAGATTCACCTAATGGAACAGAGCAAAGCAAAGATAGCTTACTATACCAAAAACATCCAGAAAGAGGCAAGCCCTCCAATATTAAACATTGTGCCACTTATTGTACTAAGGCAGTAGTATATCTGCCAATATGCTACCTATGTATGCTACCTATGTCTGTACATGGGCATGTCAGTCAGATGTTTAAAGGCCCAGATAGGAGGACATTTTCATATATATATATATATATATATATATATATATATAGTTCCCTATCAGAAGCCTGAAACACTATAAGCCTGAAAATCAAAATCCTGAAACCAAAAGCCTGAAAATTCAGAATCCTGAAAACTCAAAATGCTGAAAACTCAAAATCCTGAAAGCCCAAAATCCTGAAACTCAAAATCCTGAAAACACAAATAATGCTAATATGCCAATACAAAGACACTAATATCTACCAACTGACCTTGACCCTAACCCTAACCCTAAGGTCCGTCACTATCGCACACTCACCTGACCCGCCCTAACCCTAACTCACTTAAACCGCCCCTAACCCTAATTTCTGTCACTATTGCATACATGCCTAACCTGCGCCCTAACCCTAACTCACTTAAACCGCCCCTAACCCTAACATAAAACCAACCGCACACTTACCTGAACCCAACGCATGATCTAACACCACAGGGCTAACAATAGCAAAGCCACAATGACATCAGTATGTCTATTTTGTGTTTTCAGGATTTTGAGTTTCAGGATTTTGGGCTTTCAGGATTTTGAGTTTTCAGGATTTTGAGTTTTCAGGATTTTGAGTTTTCAGGATTCTGAATTTTCAGGCTTTTGGTTTCAGGATTTTGATTTTCAGGCTTATAGTGTTTCAGGCTTCTGATAGGGAACCATATATATATATATATATATATATATATATATATATATAAAACATGAGGTCTTACAAAATGCTCTATCTAACCATATTTCATTAAATACTGAACATCAATTTATGTTTAGTGTTCTTGAAGTAGTTCAAGAAAATTCATGAAGTGGTGATTTAAGCACCTTGTTGGAAATGCAAGAGTGCAATTCCATAAATATCCAGGGTTAAATACATGTGCTAGCTTAAAACCTATCTTAGAATTTAAACAATCAATGTATGAAAACACAATTTGAAGTTATAAGCTTATTACAAATTATAATAATTTGAAATGATGAATCTTCCTGTCTCTGTGTAATGTTTACCAAACAATACTATATCATAGGCTGCTTTGTATTATTTGATTGTTGCTCTTTTCATGAATGGATGATTTCTCTGTTACCGTTGACTGGCTGTTAGGTGTCATATAACTACTATTTAAGTTATGTTTTTATGTACTATTTTTAATACCTAATGAATCACTATATGTGAAAACATATGTGTTTTACTGTTAGATGCTTATAAATTGCTCCTCTGTGTTCCTGTGCTAGTTTTTCTGCAGCTTTCTGTACCTCAAATGGCCTATATCAGAATAAAGTGTCACCTTTTTTGGTTGCATGGGGCTCAAGTCACATTTCAGAGAGTGAGGGCTTAAATTCTAAACCCTATACCCAATACACTGCCATTTTTTTAGATGAAAATCTATAATGATGATGAGATCCCACTTACCCGGGTAATTCTGGATTTAATCCAGACAGCAAGTGTGACTTCCAGCTCTTCCAAATGTGCAGATGGTATACAGGAAAAATATACCCAAGACATTCCAGTGTGGGTGGTGTGGTGTGGTGATACCCCAGATGAGTGAAGGTAGAGGTTGCAGAATATTGCCTAAGACCTCAAGGCTTTGCTGGGCTACTTATTATAAAAAATTCATATTATCACTTTATTTTTGTAATAAATTCATATTATCACTTTATGTTTGTAATACGCCCACTTACAGTTTCAAATGACAAGAGGGCTTCCTTGAAAGTTAGCTGGTCCACTGAAGTTGCAAGGGATTTTGCAAGTCTGAAAATGTTTAGTGTGCATAACCTGTATCAGTTGCTACTGACCGTACTAATGACTTCACTGTGCAGAATGATGCCTCTGATGTTGGAATGAAGCTGTGTTGTCCAAAGAAATGCAGAGTGATAATCACATATTTGTTATTAAAGATAAAATCTTACCCTGCAAGAAACAAGATATGTTGTCCTGGAAAGAGAATGTTTACTCTTAAGTAAATAATGTCAACAGCAATACATGCTTCACTTAACAGGATGTATCAGAATAAGGAAAAAAACACTCTAGTCCTAACAGTTCTGAGCATATAGCCCTCTTCCTCTTCTTTACTGAACACTGATCTGAAATGAAGCACTGCAAAGTGGATGGCCTTTCTTGCCTCTATGTCTTTGTTTGGTCGCTTAAGCCACTGAGTCTATGTGGGTGTATTGTAGCAGAGCAAGAGGCTTGCTGTGTGAGGCAGGTATGTCAAGCCTGAGATGTTGGCATACATATGACCTGTGTTGCCTTAAAAAGGGATAGCTCCTTTAAACATCTGACAGGAATACCAAGTTATTTGCAGGTTTAAGCATTGTGTTGCAAAGACTCAGTTACGAAATTTCTGTGAGGTATAAAGACAGAAAGCAAAACAAACTCTCAATAATGTATATAACCTGAGTGTAAGAACTTTGTTAAAGAAGTTGTTGGTTCGGATCTGTTGTACAAACTGCTGGCTTATGAATTCTTTGTGAACAGTAAAAGGATATAAGTCTGGGGAACACTAATTCTGGTGCTGCCTTCAAAGAAAAAATTGTCTGTTACAAAATAAATCCTGACTTCATCTTCAAGCCTCATGAAGACTATGGAAACTTGTAAAAGGATTCAGTCCTACCAATGATTATTTTACTGGCTGTAATGTACTGTGAACCTAATATGAACTGAACAAGAAACCATTTGTGCATATTTTTTCTGGTTATGCAGAAATGGACTTTATTCTTTCTTTTTTTCTCTTTTTGTATGTTAACTTTTTGATTGAGGAAAATAAAATAAACTACATTTAACAACTATAGGATGTGTCTGTTACATTGTAACAATTATTTATTCAATATATGTGGCCCTCAAAAGAACAAAAGTCAAAACGTCAAAAACCGAGAAGGTTGAATGGTACAGACTTTCATTGTGTGGGAAAATCATGGAATTGCAGATGGGGACAAACAAGGAACAGGTGCAGCTACAACAGCTGATTATGCCAGCCAATATAGTTGTCAATTCTAAGATTTTGCCCCTGAAAAAATTAGACAGAGATGATGGCCTGGAATCTCATTTGGTGAATTCTAAGCACAGCTGCATGCATGTAACATACTCGAGATGATGTGTGTTCACATATGCAATGACATGCCACTGCAAGTACAGTACAGATGAGAGTCCTGATAACAGCTACATGGCAAAGTCCCTACTATTGCTTCAGTGTAGATTGAAAATGGGTGTATAGGAACGTCATAAAGGGAGAAGAACAAGCTGAGGAACACCCAGAAGGACAAGGGAAAAGGAAGAATGGTATGGAGTTGGGGATGTTAGACTATATTTCAGGAGGGGAGATGCACTTTTTTCATATTACCAAGAATGGTAAAAGAGAAGGTAGTAAGGGAATATAGATGGTTGCAGGATTAGACAAACAAACACAAAAACAAAGACCAACAGGGAAAGTGTTGACAAAAATGAGGTGGGGATCACAAAGGAA
The DNA here is from genome assembly GCF_019279795.1 of Protopterus annectens. Lineage (NCBI taxonomy): Eukaryota > Metazoa > Chordata > Ceratodontiformes > Protopteridae > Protopterus > Protopterus annectens. The sequence continues at coordinate 1,258,461,470 of NC_056743.1, forward strand.
AGATACACACAGAGGGAGGGTAATCACTAATAGGAAGGAATGGACTACTAAAAGGAGAGAGGAACAATCCCCTTCTTTGGCTGTATGCATACCACCATGTTGTGCAGTACTGTACAGGAAGTAAATATTTTACAGCAGATCTGAGCATACTGCAGCATGCCACCAGAGGAAAACAGGCTGCAGAAGTGGGCTTTCAGCAGGTAACATATACAGTGGAAATAAAAAGTGTACACACCCCTGTTAAAGTGCCAGGTTTTTGTGATATAAAAACAATGAAACAACAATAAATCATTTCAAAACTTTTCCCACCTGTAATGTGACCTATAGCCTGTACAATTCAATTGAAAAACAAACAAATATGCTAGGGGAAAAATATAAAAAATAGAAAATGTACAATAAGCTGGTTACATAAGTGTGCACACCTTTAGACTAATACTTTGTTGAAGCACCTTTTCTATTTAATTACATCATTCAGTCTTCTTGGGTACACACCTGCCATCAATTAAAGATACTCTAATTAACCCCAAATAAAGTTCAGCTGTCCTAATAGGATTTTCTTGACATTTACTCAGTTGCCTGCTACAGCAGAAGCCAGGGTTAGCAGAGAGCTTACAAAGCATAAAAGGCATTGTTGAAAGGTATCAGTCAGGAGAAGGGTACAAAAAAGTTTCCACAGCATTGGATATACTATGGAACAAGCTTCACATACCTTAGTGTCCAGAGAGATCAGTATTCCTGCATCCATGAGATTCCATGTGAAGACAGCACATGTCTAACAAATGCAATATTGTGTCTTTGTCTACAGGATAACAGTTGGCTATGTCCTTGTTGGAAGGTGATAGCATGCTAAGTGCAGTCAGATTCTATTAAAATGCAGAAGGTAATGACATATTTTGTCACAGGCACTATCTGTGATCTTGGCCTCTGAGAAGAACTATTAATCTGTTATGGTTGCAATTCCTAGCATTGTATTGCGATCTCTGAACATGTTCACCAAAAAAATCACAGTGTGCAAACTCAATGGCAGACACAGCTGATTGCATGTTGCTAAACATTCCTGAAGCACTCAACCATGTTGTTTACCCTCATTTACCTCTGTAGTGCCACTTATTTCCATAATGTTTCTCACTTTTGTATCCTTCATCATCATCGTCATCATATAATGTTGATGGCAGTTTCACCTGCTTGAGTGACGGTAGTGCCTCTGTTTCCAACTTGACCCCATCCTGCATGTCACCACTCATCATGCTATTTTGGCTAATACATTGCATTGCATTATTTGTATTTTAATCCTTTCCATACTCTTGAAATAAATTAATTGAGATGGAAGATCTCTCTTTATTCATAGGATACCAGCCAGGAGAACAGCTCCATCACTGTGTTTCATTCATATTTATTTCAGATTTTGTAGCTATAGTATTGTTCTATCTCTCCTCAGCTGCACTAGGTTTCACCTGAAAGGTGCTTTTAGTGCAGATTTTGTAATCACAGCATCTTATTCAGTGCTCTGCCTCTTTTAAGTTGCAGTTAAATTCACCAGAAGCATCCTGAAGCACTACATGGACCGACAACAGACAGCAGAACATCAGTCACACAGATGCTATGGCCTCATCGTTATTGTTACCATTGGTTAAAATGCTGTAGGTATGCCACAGACAATAATGTCGATGCTGTATCTCTCACTGGTGGCAATGCCAAATGTCAGCATGGTGCCAAATCACTGCATGCTAACTCTTGTGAGTAGCTGTTTGGTTACTCAGGTACTCTGTAGCAGTAACCAATCTATATGATATTAAAGCATCAAATAATACAAAAGTAACTGATTGCAAGTACAGTGTCACTTTCTGGCATCTTATTAAAACTTTTTGAAAAAATATTGAGAATTTCTTTATTTCGTTGTTTATTTATTGATTTTTTTCTTAATACGAGTAGTGGGTTTATTTCTAATAGAACCATTTCAGTCACAGACTAGAGTCTGAAAAATGGTTTGTCATAGCTCATATGTTCATAGGTTGGTACTATGCTAGCTACCCTTGCTGGCCATTTGAAGTCTAGCCAGTTTCCCTTTTGTGCTCAAACTAATGTACTCCATTTGGTTAGAAAGTGGTCTTACCTACCCCATGGTCAATAATTATATATTACTCCTAATGAGGATAATTGAGATCATAACATAGATAATTTGAAGGGACCCATGCATGAGATAAAGCCCTTAGAAGCTGTTTGTGTCCATTAGTGGGACGGGGGATGGGGGGGCCTGGAGTAAATGCTCTGTTTCCCATCCATGGACTAAAGTAGCTCTTGAATATGGACAGGGATGAACTTTGTTTTATGTGGATAGGGAGTCTGTTCCACAGCAGAAGTATCTCTGTGAGACATACTGATCCCCTCAAACCATTCTGTTGATGTTTCAGAAGAGGTTTAGATCCCTAGACCGAGTATTTCTGGTGCCATTTGACTTGCTGACGTGCACTAAAACCATCAGTACTGGGTCAGAGGATGCCTTGTATGTCAAACATATGTCACCTCTTAGCAGTCTATAGGACAGGGCTTTGAGTAGGTCCATGTATGAAATGTTGTTTAGGCCTTGTTTCCTTTTGGTAAGGTGTCTCTGTGGGCATTCCAGTTGTTGCATGTGTCTAGACAGATACATACCAAAGGGCAGCATATTCAATGATTGGCCTAATGAGGGCTGATTAAAGGGGGGCAATAACATCCCGAGATTTAGACACAACCTATTTGTTTATAAGTTGTACAATACAGAAGGATTTTTTTTTACAACAGGGGAAACATGTTGGTCAAAGGTTAGGTCATTGTCCACATAGGTTCCCAAATCCCAAATGACTGGGTCAACCCTTAGGGGCATGTTGTTAACGTGGTAGTTCCCTGGGGTAGATGACTTCCCAAAGGATGCAATAATGCATTTTTGGCATTTAGTTTCAGTCCATGATTTTGGTACCAGTTATTTATTTGCAACAAACCTTCCTGCAGGATGACTAAGTTATTTGAGGATTCAATGACTGCTCCTAGTTTGCATTCATCTGCAGAGCCCTTTGGTATTGACACTTGGTATTGGGTGTTTGGTACTAGCTTTCATACATTTACAAATACAATATTTAGTATGCAAACATTACTGACTGTAAACTACTAGATTAGTCCTGTTTTGTATGACAGCATGGATTCACTTACAACATAAGTCAGCAATGCTTAAATTATTACTTAAAAACAGCAAAGTTACAGTAGAAGATGGTAGTCACTTAGCTGTCTAACATGAAACTCTGACTGATTATAGCTTGCATTAACATCACTGCAAGATATTTTCATGATCAGGACAGATTTACTAGATATGTCCATGATATCAGTACCCAGATTTCTAAAAAAAAATAATCATCTTTACATTTACAAAGACCAGTCCACCATAGTGTCATAGCACTATGGAGTTATTCACAGCATTTACATTCTACATACATACTAGTCTGTATAACTCATTACACAACACTGAGTGGGAGAGTTTTGTCAGGTACTATATTACCCATTACATGACACCAAGTGGAAGAGTTTTGTCTAGTACTATAATACTCATTATACAGCATTTAGTAGGAGAGGTTTGTCAGGTACTGTATTACTCATTTATTTATTTTACATTTGTTAACCGGGGGTGTCTGAATGAGCCGAAAAGGCCCTTTTTCAGCAGAGGCCCGGGGAGAAAATCTCTACAAAGCATTGAGTAAGAGAGTTTTGTCAGGTACTATACTACTCTTTACACAGCATTGAATAGGAAAGTTTTTGTCCAGTCTATATTACTCTTTACACAGCACTGAGTAGGAGAGTTTTGTCAGCTACTAGATTACTCATTACACAGCTTTGAATAGGAGATTTTTGTCAGTTACTATATTACTCATTACAGAACATTGATTAGAAGAGTTTTTTCAATTACTATATTGCTCTGCAACAGCATTGAGTAGAAGAGTTTTGTCAGTTATTATATTACTCTACACAGCATTGAGTAGAAGAGTTTTGTCAGTTACTATATTATTCTTTTCACAGCATTGCATAGGAGAGTTTTCTCAGTTACTAGATTACTCATTACACAACATTGAGTAGGAGATTTTTGTCAGTTACTATATTACTCATTACAGAACATTGAGTAGAAGAGTTTTTTCAGTTACTATATTACTCTACACAGCAGTGGGTAGGAGAGTTTTGTCAGTTACTATATGACTCTTTATATATCACACAGTGGGAGTGCTATATGATATTTGAGTTACTGCAAATTGAGGAAGGCGGACCAAGTGCCTCTTTGTGTCAGACAGGTTAATAGCTTTCTTCACACACAGTAAGATGCTTTTATACATTGGGGGAAATCTTGTCTCATAGTTACTGGTTAAGAACTGAGAAGCATTATCTGATGTGTACAGAATACTTGAGATTCTGTACAAGGCTGAGGCATTGCTACTATGAGGTATAAGGTCAAATGTCAGAAGTAGAACTGTATTAACAGGAAAGTAGAAATAAGGTTAAGTTATTGGTCGTATTATATATGAGAGTCTGAAAAACAAGGCCGACTCTTTCATGGACTATGAATTCGTTGCTGTGAGGGGAAAGAAAGGCAGTGGTATTCTATAGCAAGAGAAAGAAGGATAACTCTACAGATTCAGCTAGTTTGAAGTTCTGTTTTATTTTCTAGAGATGTATGCATGAAGTAGTAGACCATATTCTAAACGGAATTGCAGTAACACCTTTTGTGATGTCAGCGCTGACCTCTGATATGAGAAATCTGGATATCCTGTTGCAGACATATCGAGTTCTTATTTATCTTTGCTTGTAGTACACCTTTGTATTTAGTCATAAATCATGAGTTAGCCTTCACACTTAGTGCCTTAACTTTCTTATGATACAACAGAAAGGATTTTGGGAGCATCTTTACTCTTAAGCGATAATAAAATTCATACATTCAGTCTTTTTTCTTAGTGTTTAGTTTTTTTAAATAATCTTCCTCCCATCCTAGGCGTCCGTTCGGTCCCCACGCAGTGTACAAGCCAGTAATCCAGAAATCCAGCACAACCCAAACGGGCTGTCCTATCAATACTTCTACTCGGAGCCTCCTGAGTGCTTTGTACTGGACACCCACCCTCTCCAATTAAGGCGACCTAACCATAAACTGAGTTCCAGAAATCCAGCGCAACTCAAATGGGCTGTCCTATCAATACTTCTACTTGGAGCCTCCTGAGCGCTTTGTACTGGACACCCACCCTCTCCAATTAAGGTGACCTAACCATAAACTGAGTTCCAGAAATCCAGCGCAACCCAATTGGGCTGTCCTATCAATACTTCTACTCAGAGCCTCCTGATCACTTTGTACTGGACACCCACCCTCTCCAATTAAGGTGACCCAACCATAAACTGAGTTCCAGAAATCCAGCGCAACCCAAACGGGCTGTCCTATCAATACTTCTACTCAGTGCCTCCTGAGCGCTTTGTACTGGACACCCACCCTCTCCAATTAAGGCGACCTAACCATAAACTGAGTTTCAGAAATCCAGCTCAACATAAAAGGGCCACCCTATCAATACTTCTACTCGGAGCCTCCTGAATGCTTTGTACTGGACACCCACCCTCTTCAATTAAGGTGACCTAACCATAAACTAAGTTTCAGAAATCCAGCACAACCCAAAAGAGCTGTCCTATCAATACTTCTACTCGGAGCATACTGAGCGCTTTGTACTGGACACCCACCCTCTCTAATTAAGGCGACCTAACTATAAACTGAATGTAGGTGTTAACCTACTGTGTTTTTTTGTTTATATTCCTGATATTCTGATAATGTATAAAGAGTGTTGGTGTTTAATCTGGCTTGTACACTCGCTCTGACCACCCCTAGGCCCTACATTCATACCCTGTTCTACTGGGATTAGTTTTTATTCCTAGTTACTCCCCATATAGCCACCAGATGGCAACATATCACCATAAAAACAATCCACTACCTACCTAACCTACTCTAAATCCACGGACAATTGAGCACTTTAAAGTATTGCTAAACTGTTGACATAGCACGTGGAACATAGCCCTGACTAAATGGGAGTGTGGTCTTACCTCCCAACTACAAAACGATAAAACTAAAATCCCAAAAAGATATATCAGCAGGAATTTTAAGGAACTACACCATATACCGAGAAGGTACCAAAAAGAACTAAGACACCGTTTTCAGCCTCATAGGGAATATTAATCCCCGAATATAATTACATTTCTAAACTCTCCCCCTGAATAAAATTACATTTCTAAACTCTCTCTTTCTCCAATACCCAAACCTGAGCTTACCAGGACAGCTCTTTCCAAAGGTTCCTGATTGTTTCTAGCAGGCATGCCTCTCTCTTGTCTGGGGTTGCCCTGCTCCATTCGCCCTTGCTGCACTCAGGCTCTCTATGCTTCCCTACCCCATTCCCACCCACCCCCATATCAATTACCTTTATAGTTATCCACACCCCTCCCTCCATGCACAACTGACCACACCCCCGAGCAACATACATACACACCCTACATCCTTCTACCTAACCCCCCTCCTACCTCCTATTCTACATACATCTCCTCCTTCTAGACTAGTTCACCACCTTCCTATCTTAGCCTTAGCCACACATCATTACATTATCTCTTAACCTCCTTCTTATACTATCCCACACTACCTTACCTACACAGTCTTCGACTACCTTTATATGGTATTTTTCTCTGCTACTTTACCCCACTCCTCCCAATATGCCCTTCATTTACAAACTGGCTATACTTATTTTCACCACTTATCTCTTTCTACTTCAACACCTTTCCTCTCCTCACCCACCTCTTACATCTCTCAAACCAACTGCATCAACAACTCCTTACTTTAGCTTCCCCCTAGCTACTCAGCCATCTGGTCTAGTCTGTACACCAACAACCCACTCCTAGAGTCTAAATTAATAATCCTCTCTACACAAAACACTGTACCTAGCCTAACTCAGTACCAACTTGAAAACATAAAAAGATTATTTCATCCAAACTCCTGTCTCTCCCATCCCAATCTACTTCTAAGTGGTAACATACATCCCAACCCTGGCCCTTCTCCCACTTCTGGTCACACCCCAAAAGACAAAAAATCCCTCTATTTCACTACCATTAACATCCAAAGAATCAGAAATAAAATATCCCTATTACATGGATGGCTAAACCAATACAAACCTGATTTTACAGCCATCACTGAAACCTGGCTAAAGCCATACATAAAAGACACATAATTTATATCCCCAAATTACTCATGCCTAAGAAATGACAGGCTTCACATAAAAGGTGGAAGTATTGCCCTAATATATCCAAGTACCTTCACAGTGATTCCTTATTCTAAAACTATTCCTACCTTCTCTAATTCAGAACTACTCATTTCCTTCTTAAAACTAAATAATCAAAAGAACCTATGTATCATCATTATATACATCTCTCCAGGCAATAATATTCCAATCCTAGAAGACATCCTTGCATGGACAATCAATAACATAAAAAGCGAAACTATCATTCTAGGTGATGTCAATATTAACTGGTCTGACATCTCCAAGAACAATCCATCCTTAGCCATAAACCTCCATACCTACACTCAGATCATCTCAGAGATCACAAGACCCAATAAACAGCACAGCAAAGGCACAATCCTAGGCTGGATCTTGGTATCTGACCCTAGAAACATCTCTACCTCAGGTATATTCCCAGACAGTATAAGTGGCCACTCCCCAGCTTTTGCAATACGCACGTCCACCACTTTACCAAATATACATCTATACAAATATACCAGAGATCTATCTAATTTCTCCCCCATAGCTGTCAACGACATAATGCAAAATCTCAACTGGAATCCCTTAAAATGTTTCCCTCTAAATGAAGCAGTAGAGTTCTTCAACTCTACATTTCTCAGGATCCTTAATACCCTAGCCCCCCCAAAGACAAAAAAAGAGTAAAAACCAATCATGCTAATTGGCTTACCTTGGCAACAAAACAAATCATGTCCTCCAGTGACAAAGCCTGGAAAACCTGGCTAAAAAATAAGACCGAGTCCAATCTAACACGTTACAAACAATTTCGCAATCAGGCCAAAAGGTTATTACTAAAGATAAAAAAGAACACTTCAAAAAATCCAAAACCAGCATCACCATAACCCAGAAAAGTTTTGTGGAGCAATCAACTCCTTCCTACACCCAGGAACAAACCAAAATCCATCCCCAAACCCTAATAAAACACCAGCAGAATTAGCCTCAATTTTTAACTCCTACTTCATAGATACCATCAATAAACTTACAGCCACTTTCCCACCCATTAACAAAAATCTACCTGACAGCAGTGCCTCACATCCCCCATCCAATAATATCTCCACTTTCTCTCTCTCTCCTATACCTACCTCTACCATAAAGAAACTTCTTAAACTAAAGCCTTGCACCAATGCCCCTAACAACCTACCTGTTGAATTCCTACAACAATCAGCCTAATCTGTAGCATATCCCATCAGCATCCTCATCAACAGCTCTATCCAGGAATCATGCATACCTGATATCTGGAAAAGGGCATATGTTCTTCCACTCCATAAAAGTGGCAAAAACTCTGACATCTCCAACATCAGGCCCATTGCCAGATTATCCCCCATTTCAAAAATACTTGAAAAATGCGTCCAAACTCAGCTCCTCAATCACCTAGTCACACATCAACTGCTCTCTCCGACACATCACAGCTTTAGGACAGGGCACAGCACTAACACTGCTCTCATTTCCTTTCTGGACACAGTTAACAGAGCCCGTGACTCTGGATTCATAGTTTCCGCACTCTTTCTCGACCTGTCAGAAGCCTTTGATACTGTCTCACACCCCCTCCTACTATCCAGACTATCTAAACATAGCCTATCCCCCTCTACTCTCCAATGGTTCTCTAGCTATCTCACTAACAGGAAACAGTCTATCATCTAGTAACAGTCCTTCTCCCCTTTCATAGATACCAAAACTGTACCCCAGGGCTCCATATTAGAGCCACTCCTTTTCAGTATATTTATCAATGACTACCACACTAGCCTTTCCAACTCTACTCAAGTACAATATGCTGATGACTCCACTATCATTTGCTCTTCCAAATCCTCCCCTGCACTACAAAAAATAACCCAAGAAGCTTTACATCCACTGAATCATGGATGTCTCAGAACCACTTAGCCCTGAATTCCAATAAAACATAACTCTTAATCTTTACCCCAACTAAAACCTTCCCAACAAATAGATCTGAACTCACTGTTCAGTCCCAAAACAATACCATTATAGAGGTTGTCTCCAGTACTAAACCCCTTGGCGTCACCATAGATGACAGCCTAACCTTTGACCTTCATGTCCACAATAATATTAAAAAAAAAACATCAAAAGCTAGGATCTCTTTACAGGCACAACCACTATCTTACTCCACTTGCAAAAAAAGCTCTCACCTCAACATTCTTGCTCCTAACTCTATTATATGGTGCACCCATCCTTACAAACATACAATCCTCTCTGAAAACCAAACTCAACTTATGTTATAACAAAATTGCCAAATTTGCTACAAACACCAAATTCTCCACCCACCACTGTACTACTCTGCAAGAACTGAACTGGCTTGAACTCCCCAACCACCTTTCATACCTACATCTTACCATTGCCCACAAACTTATCTACTTCCCTAATGCCTGCCTATCCCTCACTAATTTACTAACCTTGGACCAGCCCACCCGGCACCTCAGATCCAAAAACAAATTACTACTAAATGTCAACAAACCTAAACTCTCCGCTGGTCGTATGCTATACTCCTTTAGTCTCTCCAAACTATGGAATGACCTTCTTCCTGTACTCAGAGCTATCTCTAATCCCCTTACCTTCAAAAACTCCCTCAAATCACATTTCACCACACATTGGATATGCACCTGTACCCCTACCACCAACCCAAAAACCTGACCCCCCTACCATCTCTCCTTTCCCTTAAACTATTCTGTTACCTACTGTCTACCAACTCTACATATCACTGCTTAAAACTATTTCCTTTCTCTTTGATTCTCACCTTGTAGGCTTAATACTCTTACTTGGTATAAATTCATACAGCTGCTATCTATAATTATATCAGATAATTCCCTGTACTATTTAAATGTTTGTTTATATACAATTACTGTATTTTTTAAATTGCCTGTATTCTACTGTGGGGCTTTTCTCTCCAGGCCTCCACTGAAAATGGGTTTGTTAGACCCAGTGGACTATCCCGGTAATCAAAATGCCGTAAATACATAAATAAATAAATAAAGTTCTTGAAATCAGTATGCACACAATACTACGGTTGCCCCATCACCAGATAAATATCTTTCAAAACTGTATGAATGTTTCAAATAAGACTTTTTATTCATAGATAGATCATTTGTCATTTATTTTTAAGCATCAGAAAAAATAGTTATTTTTTATCTGCAACATTTCAAAAATGTATTATTTCTTTGTAACTGTAATATCTGAAATCCAAACATGTGACTGTCCTTTTTAAGTACCTTTTTCCAAAGTTTAATAAATGTTTCAATGATCGTCATGGTCACCCAATCATTTTGGTAATCATAAGCAAACAGAACTTCTTTCTAAATACCTAGGTTATATGTGTAGGCTTTTATTAGGACATGCTTTGCAGAGTTTAAAGACTCCAGCGAGGTGTATAAATATTGAGTGATACTGACGGAGAAACAAGGGGTTATTTAGCCAATAAATAAAAAGTAGGATCCACAGGCAAAGTCTGTTTCAACAACAATCAAAGATTATCCAAAAAGCAATATACGAAGTAGATACCATACTAAAGATATATAACTTAAACAGTTTATTCAAAATCAAAATCATTAAAGCACACATAACAAACGTGTTTTCACTGATACTTTCCTTTGGGTTATTTAAAAATAAAGATTGCCAAAAACATTTAAATAGACAAATGTCATATAATTTAGTGAACATCACCAAAAGAGAAGTCTTGGATACTAATTGTGTGTGTGTATGAGGAATACATTGCTACACCATCTGAATTCACATAAAGCTCGACCAAGGTTAATAATTCCTGTAACTAAGCATAAATAAACCTGTATTTATCTCAGCTAAAGCCAAAATACTGGGTTCACTAACACAGCAGTAAACCCCATAGTCATAGCCAAATAAATCTACTCCCCTGGATAATACCAGCAGAAATTGTAGCCTGCACGGACAATAGAGACAGGGTATAGTCTGGTGCTTAATGAACCAAACGGATGAAAACAGGTTCCCCTACGCACACACTTCATTCAATTAACTCACTCTATTCACTGGCCCTAGAAAGTACGAGGCAGGTTTAGCCCTGCTCCGCTTCACCCTCGCTTTGCTCGGGCTCGTTACACACCCCACCCTGCCCCCTTATCCCACCCGCCCCCACTACTTCCACATTTATAGCTACTAAGCCACACCACCACTTCCTTTCCAACCTACATAGCTTCCTCTCTATCATCTCCCTCCCCCTTCCACCACTTTAAAGATTAATCAATAGCACTCCTCCAAAGTATTTACCCTCATCCTTAGACAAAGAATACCATTCCACGCACCATGTCAAAGCCAACCTGTAAAATCCTCCTCCTCATCCTGCCGCTCATAATTATACCATACTTCCTAACTAGCTATGAACATCTGCCATTTTCAGGCTTCCACTATCCAAAATATCAAACCAGTACCCCCTCACCTCCGCTTATTGCTGAACTCTCCCCCTACTATACAACTCCAAAAACTACAAATTCCAACAACCTATATCTTAATAAATTATACCAAACATCCCCAAAATCCAAATATGGTCTAAAACTACTAATTAAAGTCCTGAGACTACTAGCTTACCTAAGAAAAAACATAACCAAAGATGGAGACATCCATCCTAATCCAGGCCCATCCTCATCTCCAGACTCTACCAGCCCTCCACTCTCCCACAGATCAGCTAACACCCTTCTAATTTGCCATTTAAACATAAGAAGCCTAAGCAACAAGGTACATAACCTGCATGCTGTGTTAGCAACCTACCTCCCTGACATGTGTCTATCAGAAACCTGGCTTAAGCCATCAACCAAAGATAATGAGATCCTGCCACCCGGGTTCAATATACTCAGGGTTGATCGCATAAAGAAAAGGGGAGGTGGGATAGCTGTCTTATACAAAAGCACACTTAACATCATATTTAATCCCAAGCAACCACCCCATGTCTCCAATGCTGAAATACTAGCTCTAAAACTACAACTAAACAATCAAAAAAGCATAAATCTAATTGTGATCTATATCCCCCCTGGGAATAATTCGGAAACAATGGAGATCATTCTAAATTGGATAGCTAACAACTACCCTCAAGAAACTATTGTTCTGGGCGATGTTAATATTGACTGGAACCAAGGTTCTGCACAATCCAACCCCATCTTTATAAACCTCAATGGATTCTCACAGATCATATCCTCCACCACCAGACTAGGAAATTCTAACCAAAAAGAGAGTATTCTTGATTGGATACTCACCAACAGCCACCCCCATAAGTATATTTCTGGGACTCTCCCCAATGATCTTAGTGATCACCTGATCACATACATTATGAAAGACAAAACCATCAGTGCTAGTTTGCCTATTTATAGGTCCATCAAAACCAAGAAAAACTTTGAGCCAACAAAATTTCACATGGAACTCAAATCCTGTAACTGGTCAAAGCTAAAGTACCTTCCCCTAGATGAGGCAGTGTCATTCTTTAATAACACATTCCTTACCATACTTGACTCTCATGCTCCAAAACGATCACTCAGAATTAAAACACAACTAGCACCCTGGCTAACAACAGAGTCCAAATCTAAAATAACAATTAGAGGTAAAGCATGGGACAAATGACGTACTATCAAGTTACCCCTAGATCACATTAAATTCCAACAACTAAGAAACGAGACTAAAAAAGCCATCACACTTGACAAGAAAAACTACTTTTACCATCTGCAACATAAACACCAAAATAACCCTCAAAAGTTCTGGGCAGGCTTAAATAAACTTCTCCAACCAGGCAAATCTTCCACTCCTACCCCAGGAATATTATGCAATAAGGGCCAAGAAGAAGTAGCAAATACCTTTAATACTTTCTTCACCGAGACCATTCAGTCCTTAGCTAACCAACTATCTCCTCCCTCCTCCACATCAAAAAAATGCTACACCCAATTCGCTACTCTCTTTTAACCTCCAGCCTGTGTCCACATCCTTTATCAGATCTTTATTGAAAAGCTAAAGCCAACCACCCTTTCTGCTGATCTTCTCCCAGCCGAATATCTGCAAATAGCTGCAGATGCCATAGCCTATCATATCTCGATTTTAATTAACAGAACCATAACCGAGGCCACAATCCCCTCAATATGGAAAATATCCTACGTTATACCACTCCATAAAGGCAGCTCTTCCACAGAACTATCAAACTACAGACCAATAGTCATACTATCACCACTTGCCAAAATTATGGAAAAGTGTGTGCACAACCAACTAATGTCCTATCTCACCCAGAACAAACTACTAACCAACTCTCAACATGGATTTAGATCCCATCACAGTACGACCACTGCCCTCCTCTCTTTTACCGAAAAAATTTACCATAACCGGAATAACAAAAAAATATCCTCAGCTCTCTTTCTGGACCTGTCGAAAGCCTTCGACATGGTAAACCACCAGCTACTTCTCCACACTCTGAAAACCATGCATCTAGAAAATGCAGCTCTTGACTGGTTTCAAGCCTACCTCACTGGCAGACAACAAGCAGTACTGTGGCAGAACAAGCTCTCTTGCCTGTTACCAAATACCATAGGAGTTCCTCAAGGCTCCATATTTGGACCTCTTCTCTTTTCTGTCTTTATAAATGACCTCCATACAGTTATCCCTGAAGCCACCTGTATTCAGTATGCAGATGACTCAACTCTAATATGTTCCAATGCCTCTCTAGAAAACCTACTATCTACAACCCAGCGCAGTTTTACCACAGTCGAAAACTGGCTCGCTGACCATCCCTGATCTTAAACCAAAATAAAACCAAACTACTTCTCTTCTACCCAACGAATAAACCACCTACCACACATTTCACTATACAATCCAACAATGGGACCATCATCTCCCCAGACTCCTACACAAAGCTACTAGGAGTAAACATTGACAATAAAGTTAGATTTGATATGCATATCAACCAAACCATTAAATCAGTAAACAAGAAACTTGGGTCCTTATACAGGATAAAAACCTTCCTAACCCCAACTGCCAGAGCGGCCACTGCCCGCTCACACCTTCTCTCTACCCTACTATATGCCTCTCCTGTGCTTACTAACCTTAACAAATCTGACCTAAACAAACTTTCATCTTGTTATAATCATATTGCCAGATTTGTAACTGGCTTGCCCTACAGAACACACCATTGCATTAACCTGAAAAAACTTGGCTGGATAGAACTTCCAAATCTTCTCCAGCTGTACCAACTCATAGAAGCATTTAAAATCCTTAAACAACCTGAGAACACCCCTGCTTACACCAGTCTAAGTTGCCTTCGTTCAGCAAATAGACTCCTTGTCCAAACAATTAAATCTTACAACCTAGGTGGTGACACTGTTTGCCAATACCATTGGAAAAATATGGAACTCCCTCCCCAACAACCTCATGCTTATAACTTCACTAGTTCATTTCAAAAAGAGTCTAAAACTCCATTATAAGTCACATTGGCTTTGTCCTTGCACAAACCCAGACTAGCTCCTTGACGTTAAACCAAGCCCATACTAGTTCTTAGTATAATCCAATCCCAGAAAGAACAACCTAGAGAGGGGATATCTAACCTCAAAAAGAACATTGTATCTTAGCCAAATTCTAAGCTATAATTTGTCCTAATGACTTTGCTAGCATGTTTTTAAAGTACTGTATAATGAACTGTAGTATTCTGTGTTTGCTAGAGCAAGGTAGTTTATGATAATATGTAAATTGCTTTTTTTTTTTTTTCTTTTTTTTCATTTTCTTGTTCATCTTAAACTCTATTATGCAACTATCTGTCATTGAGACTCTGTTGGAGCTTTTCTCCCCGGGCCTCCGCTGAAAATGGACACGTATCCAGTCGGACTATCCCGGTCAACAAATGTAAAATAAATAATAAATAAATAAATAAATAGATACTTTTTTAAATTAATATAAATTGACATCTACCATTTTTAATTAATTATTTTGAATATTTTAATCTTCAATGATGCCCTGTTGGTCATTCTGGAAAATTTGATGTAAGGCAGAAAGTAAGGCAGGAGATGAGCCCAGTCCTAGTAATCTGAGTCTAAGTATGTCTACTACGATCGCAATACAGAAAAAATATCAGTCTCAGGGCACTACTACTAGCTAATTGATTTAGTAAAAATTTATAAGTGCGGCTAAGTACTGCATCTTCTGTTGAAAGCCCAGAAGCTTACTTTATAGAGAAAGACCAAAATGACACTACAGAGGACAGATGAGGACACTACAGACAGAGGACAGATGGATAGAGATGTAGCAACATTTAGCCAGGAGAAGAGCGGCAGGAGAATAGAATGGAAACCAAGAGGTAGGTCCTAAGGTTTGCTTTGAAGTATTTTGATTTTATGATTTGTCTTGTGGGAGAACATTCCAACATTTGTGTATATTATATATGTGTGTGTGTGTGTTTGTGTGTGTGTGTGTGCGTGTGTGTGTGTGTGTGTGTGTGTGTGTGTGTGTGTGTGTGTGTGTGTGTGTGTGTGTATGTGTGTGTGTGTGTATCTGTGTATGTGTATGTGTGTGTGTATGCGTGTGTGTGTATGAGGAATACATTGCTACACCATCTGAATTTGCAGTTTAATGTTGACGTTTGACTATGTATGCTCTACTGAGTAAGGATGAAAGTGATGCTGGTAAGGAAGTGAAATAAGACAATGGAACAAGCGCTAAGACAAGGGTAAGAAAAATAAATCTAATACAAAAGAAATTTCAAAAAAGGGGAGGTAGCTTAGTATGTAAACAGCATTAAAAATGAGGTGCAGCAATTATTAGTAACAAATTTATGTTTGGAAAAACAGCTGATATCTGTTTGGAAGCGTTAGGTTATTAAATATAAAATAAAAAGAAAAAATATGGTTTCTGTGAGGACATGCTGTTGTCTGGGGTTTTGGAAAAGGTTCAGGTATAACTATTTTGTTTAAAAATAAAAAAATGTTGTTAGATATTACAGTTATATCAGCTAGGTGTGTTATTTGTGATACAAGGTTAAAAAATAAGGTACTTAGGATAAAAACTTTATATGCGTATACAAATATAAAAGATAGACCCCAGGATTCATGAAGCTTGGCGCAAGGCCGGCGTAAGGCTTGCGCCGGCGGTGCATTGAATAGCCGGCGCAGTAGCGCCATATGCATATTAATGAGAGTGCACCGTAACCACAGACACGTGCGTAGTGTACGTGAGCGAGCCCAAGTAGGATGCGTCAGTAGGCGTGTCTAAGCAGGCAGGCGAAGAGCAACCTAAAGTGCTGGCTGCCATAGTCCGCCCAGAATAGAAATGGCTGCAGCCATGGCCCGTGCAGAATGAAATGTCCGCAGAGTATGCAACAAAGTACCCGTCCCAACTAAACAGAGAAGCAAATAAAACCCACGCAGCCCGAACTGTACCTGTCCAAGGAACAAAGGATACGCGTAATACCGTGTCCGTCCCGCAATGTACTGTGAGTGTGCATACTCAGAGAAAGTGTACAGCAGCATGTCAGTGTGCCGCACCGACATAGGAGTAGCGACTAAGGTCACCAACCGTCCCACTTTGCGAGGGGCAGTCCCTCTATGGGCATCCGTGTCCCGAAAAAAAGTATTACAAATGGGAAGTGTGCTAAGATTGTAGGTCATAATGATATCCCGTATTTAATGTAATGGTAGCCTGAATCGGTTATTTCCGTAACTGAAATACCTAAATGTCACAAGAAACAGAATAAGCTACCAAACTGCCACAACAATAAGCTCTTATTTAGGCAAATAAGTGAAGTTCTATGCTATATAGTGACCGTGTGTATGTGTCGGGCTGTGAAGTCACATGTGGCTCCCGGAAATATCCCACCCTGTCAACTGGAAAAGGTGGCCACCCCAGTAGCGACATGGGCATGGTCAGCAGGGTTACCAGCTGTCCCAATGTGCCATGGACAGTCCCTCATTGGACAGTTGTGTCCCTGCAAAATCCGAAGAAATGGAAAATGACCGGAGATCCCGTGGCAAGAATATTCCCTCAATATACATGTAATAGTAGCACAAAACATATAATTCGTACATGAAACACATACATGGCATATGAAACTGAATAAGCACCCCAAATGCTAACAGAATAAGCGTATAGTATGGCAAACAAGTGAAGTTCTGTCAAGTGCACTTGCCGTGGGTATGTGTTGTCCTGCAAAATCCGAAGTGTCCATAAAACATGTCCCACTATGGGCATTGGAAAAGGTGCCAACCAGAATGGTCACAAGCAGTAGTGAGAGGACATAGCCGGGTAGCTGTGTTGACATAACAACAGGAAGGAATTAAGATACCTTAAACACAGGAAAACATGTGCACAGCAACATATCCCACACCCAGCAACGTCTCTGTCGCATACACTGGATGGCGTATGTTGAAGTGTAATATCCAGAAGCAGAACGCATGCATTCCGATGTAATACACAATAGCCTCATTGTAGCATGTCAGTCCCACCCATGTACACCTGTGCACCCACACCTGCTAGCATCCGTGTGCAGCTATACACCCACACACAATGTGCATACCTGAAATGTGGTAATATGTTTGTGTTAGGCAATGCCACGCGGGCAAATATGTACCCCACATGTCATCAACCCACCTCAGGTACAGATATGGAAATGGCTGCATGTGAATGTGTCTGCAGAATGTGCACATCCCGTATGTGGTATGTACCCGTACAAACCACATAGGTTTGCATACGACACGGTGCACATAACTGTACACATGTGGACAAGTCGGGTTGTTGAACCACCGCATCGATGATTAGCCATGCAGAGAAGTCGATCAGATATAGCGGAACACGTGCCTACCAAACAGGATGTCCTAACAGGGTGCTACAGGCAAAGAAGGGGAAGGTGGGACATCAAATGTGGAGAGTAGCGTTGCCGGACGGCCAAATACACACGGTCAAGGTAAAGGACGGAACCACATGCATATGGCTGGATGGATGTTGTTCGAAAAATATATATAGAAACACATATGAAGTGCCAGGTTACACTCGAAATACTATATAATGCATTGAATTGTACCGTACAATATGGCAGTAGAGCTCATCCTGCATGTAATTGGTGAAGTTAAGCTGTAGTGTGATGGAAGTCTGACCCTGGCAGTAACCACTACAGCAGGCTCATGTCTCTCACCATTAATTAACTGCTGGGTTACAGAACAATTAATGTATGTACATGCATAACATCACCCCTACCACTGAGGAGGATGGCCTTGTGAGCTCTATCGAAGATAAGAGTACAACTCCTTACCAGAGACACAAAGCAACGTATTAAGAAATTAACTGACTACTGTATCGGAACAGTCCAGTGTCCTTGAAACAGCTACATTCACAGAAGGACACTGTAATTGACCAGGTGCCTTGCAAGGCTGTGTTATTCTCATGGGAAAACGTCTTAAAAACACGACCTCAGCACCCACGTATGTATAGACTATTGCGGACCATAGTGATGGAAATGCCCTGTGACCGACCACGTCAGTAAGGTGGGCAGAAGCTGATTGTAAACATTATATAAAGAAATTGCTTACTGTATAGAGTCAGACAAAACTCTCATACTTGGACTGTATATTATTTTTCCTGCCTGTGTACACTACTAAAACGTTGTGAACCCGGGCCTCCTGTGTTATTGACTGTCACGTAGAAAAGCCTACTGATAACTACAGTCTGGTTTTAACAACTTATTTGACATTGTGATCCTTGTAATCCGGAATTCCCTTGGTAAGCTACAGGTCAGAGTGCATGGGTGGTTAGACATCTACGCAGGAGAATTTGCCTAAATGGTTCTTCATGAATGAAAAGACCTCCGACTGAATTGTTGTGTTGAAAGAGGCTGTCCACTGTCTGATCTGTGGCTGAAAAGCGGAAAACTGGATCCCAAGAAGAAAACGTGCAGCCTTAAACAGGAGGCTCAGGTAAGGAGTGTTTGCCTCTTTGTCTCTATTGTAGATCAGGGACCAGACTACATTGTGTTTCTGTTAACAGTTGTGATAGCGGGTCGAAGACCAATCCAAATAGTGTTAAATCTGGACATAGGTCAGGGGAACACACAGCAGAGTAAATAGTCATTGTAGACACTACAGTGGATACAGTGAAGGAGATACCACGTGGTACGGGAGAAGGGTACGTAGCAGTCGTGTAGAGGATATGGGAGGGTAGTGAACAAACAGATCACGTGATCCGCGTTCGACGGGTGACGTGAAGTATATGCAATCGCAGAGAGCACATAATGTGAGATAGTCAGTAAAATGGGGCAATAAATATGACATTGATGGTATAGTAGACAAAATATCGTTACTGAAACATTGAAATACCTGATAATGTGATGCACATGTTCTAGGGTAAACACCTGTCCCACCCTGTGAGGGATAGTTTCTCTTTGGCCAATTGTGACCTGCAAACAAACCGAACAAATGGCAAATGTCCTGATATCTCAGGACAAAGATTTCCCAGATATCCCCTCAAATGGTAGCATACAACACTAATATTGTATCTGGAACAACAAAATATCATAATAAACAGAATAAGCAACTGTAATGCTACAACAATTGGTAGCTCACCTGTCAAAAAGTGGAATCCTGTCCTATGTACTGGCCGTGGGTATGTTCATACCTGGCAAATGACACGTTCCGAACACTAATGTACCACATTGTGCATTTGAAAAGGTGGCAGCCCTAACATGTGCAGGTGACTAAACAGCGACAATTGGGTATCCGTCACGCACATAGGTGGATTGAGGTATTGAACCGAAGGGAACAGAACACTACAAATGTGAAAGCATCATACGTACACAGAGAAGAGCATAATACAGTAGTAGCGACAGCCCCCCCCACCCCCCACCACCTCCGATACCACATCCAGGATATGAAGCGTGAGGGCAGGCTAGTCCCCACACGCTATCCTGTGGCAACAGAGGTATCACAACGACCAAATGTAACAGAAGCTATTGAAACCACATCTCGAACTCGTAACACACCTAGGGACACTCGAGTAAGAAGACAGTCACTAGAACAGAGTGAGGATATCTGTCAATTAATCAATGTACTGAACCCTCATGCAGGACAGGAAGGCCAGGACCCAACCCCCGTAGTGTATAGACCGTGGACACAAGAAGATATCTGTAAAGTCACAGAGGGAATTCCCCATCCACAAAGTAACCTCTATTCACCATGCAATACCCCTGTATCGTCTGATCGGAAAACAAAGGGGGAATGGCGGATGGTACAGTATTTACAAGCTGTAAATCATGTAATAATACCTAGGGTACCGACGGTGCCAGACCCACACACAATATTGAATGCTATGAACACGCCACAGAAGTATCTTACCATGGTACATATAAGCTATGCTCCCTTTGCAATACCTATACATCCAGATAGTCCGTAGTGCTGTGCATTCACATTCAGGGCAACAGATACAGCCATACCCGGCTACCGCACTGATACTGTGAAAGTACACCGATATTCCCACAGGAGATGGCTAGCTACATTCCGGTGTTTATTCCACCCGGGGCCAGTCACGTTCTACTTTATGTGGATGATATTCTGCTTGCGGCACCTACCCAGCAGCAATGTATGGAAGATACAATAGCATTATTGAGATATTCGGCAGAACAGGGATATAAAGTAAGCAAGCATAAATTGCAACGACAGAGAATACAGGCCAAGTACCTGGGATATGTGGTATCCAAGTAGGGT